>NW_017308650.1:74470-89470 GCF_000935625.1 Nanorana parkeri
CTGGTAGGAATTTTAGAGGGGACCCCAACTCCAAAAACAAAAAAAAAAAAAAAGGGGGGGGGGGGGGGTTTGTGGAGAGACAGATACAACCATTGCTTGTATAAAAATGATACCAAAATGTATTAGACATACAGAAAATTGTGGATAAATAAGGTAAAATTGGATCTCAAAAAGTAATTAAACATTCAATAAATATATGCCCATTCGGTACAATCTCAGGCCAATAGCTTCTATGTTTATATATATATGTACATATACAATAAAAAATGCATAATAATCCAAGATAAATAATCCAATTGCATAACTGACATGATTAACCCAATGGTCCTCAGTGTTCAATATTCAAGTGCATAACTGATATGATTGTCCTAATAGTCCCAACGCGTTTCGCAATTATGGCTTCTTCAGGGGATCGGTAATTAGTAGTCATGCATAGGCAGTGCCTGAGATAAAACCAATTCTGAGGAGGATCGAGATAATTAGGTGGCTGGGAAACAGCCAACCACCACACCCCCACCCTTCGTGGTGCCTGGGACCCCGGGGTATCAGGGGGAGGAGCTCCTGGGAAAATATCAAGAAGGGGATGTTTCTATAGGAGGCATATAGTAAGGAGTGGCCTCAATCCAGTGACGTAGTTGTCCTGATCACTCCACCTTTGTCTTGACGGATTCAGGGAAACTTTGTATAACCTCAGCTGTGGCTCCATATGGTGCTAGACAATTGTTATTTATCTTATGATCTTTTACTTTTTTATAATTTTATAATTTTTTAGCACTTTTTTATTTTATTTCTTATTATTTTTTACTTCGTTTTTTAAATTTATTTATTTATTTTATAATTTTTTTCTAATTTTTATTTTATTATTATTATTTTTTTCATTTAACTTTATTGCTATTACATGGGAACTAACAAGCCCCTGTGTGATAGCATTTGGAGGTGTCAGGTTCTCTTTATTGAACCGGTCACTTCCAATACAGGAGTTCTAGCACAGCGCTGTGCTGGAACTCCTGTGACAGCTGAGAGGGGAAGACTGCAAGAGCAGCTCTCCCCTCTCAGTGTTTACATGGAGCAGAGCGGAGAAAGGACGTTCTTCGCTCTGCTCTCCGCTCTTCATCCCGAATTGATTGCCGTGGTCCTGAGTCCTCCAGGAGAACAGGGGACCCCCAAAAACCACGGTGGGGACAGAGACAGCTAGGTGAGGTGGGGGCGGACTATGGAGGGGGGCAGCAGGGGGGGACAGGACCTGCAGGCTGCATACAAGTGATCTCAGCAACCTTGCCGAAAACACTTGTACAAAAGGAGCAGCTGTACATTTAGCCCGGCTTGCCCAAAGCAGGGCTAAATGTAGAAAAAGCTGCCCGTCTGGCAGCTGTGCCGTCCCTCTACTCCACGCGGCCCCGAGGCCAGGCCCAGGTGGCGTTGTGGGAAATCCGGCCCTGCTTCTAGCACCTTATACACTGAGTGGCCAGATTATTATGACCACCCCATCAGTACTGCGTTGGGCCGCCTGGTGACTCCACGAGATGGTGAAAGGTGATGCGAGGAATCTGACACGGCACTGTTGCCCTTCTGTTGTCTTGTACCAGTCTTGCCCCTCCCCCGTTCTGCCCTAACATTGACTAGTCGCTGACGGCCACAATTCGCACGTTCAGAACCAGATTTTCGGCTGACAGTCCGGTCTTTAAACACTTTAACAATGAGCTGCTCCTGAACATTTAACGGGTTCTGCTGTTTTGCTGATACTCGCTCCATGGCTCCGAGCGCCAACAATCATCCCGCGTTCCAAGGATGTTACATCGCGTTGTTTCCCCGTATCTTCCCAATCACTTCTACTGTCGTGGTAACCAACCTGCTTCCCTATTTATAATGGTCTGGCCCTCTAGCAACTTCAGCGCCAAATTACAGCTAATTATAGCTCATTTGCCTACAAACGTCAGGTGGTCATAATAATCCGGCCACTCAGTGTATATAATAATCCGGCCACTCCGTGTATATAATAATCCGGCCACTCTCCAAGTCTCACTTTTCTTGCTGTAAGAGAACAAGGTTCTGCAGGTGGGAGGACCTGGGAATAAAGATGCAGAAATCTCACCACTAGAGACCTCTGGGGCCCCCGTGGGCCCTTCATCCTGCTCCCATCCACCTCAATACTCAAATATCACATCTAGAGTACAAAGACCCCAGATGTGATATTTGTATAAAGTATGAAGACTGAAATGAAGGATGAAAGTTGTCAGGGGAGGACACAGAGAAGTGGAGGGCAGTGAGACATATCTGATGGTCTCACTCCTCTCGCTGCTCACCTTATGTGCGCATGCAGAAAAAGACTGGACGTCCATGGTGACTCCTTGGAAGATCTCCAGGACATGGCTGAGCTCCTCAATGAGAGAGTGTGAGCGGCCGGCAACCTCGGAGGTCAGGAGGGAGAAAATATCCTGGATTATGGAGGTCAGCCCGGGACCTGAAACAGAGAAATATATACACTGTGACATCACCTTCACTCATCACCAGCATCAGATCTACAATTCAGAGGGTCATTGTGATTGGTTGTCTGTAAAAAGGGGACACCTTGGTCCCATTATCGGTGTCAGTGCATACTATAACTCCCATCATTGGTGTCAGTGGATACAATAACTCCCATCATTGGTGTCAGTGGATACAATAACTCCCATCATTGGTGTCAGTGGATACAATAACTCCCATCATTGGTGTCAGTGGATACAATAAGTCCCATCATTGGTGTCAGTGGATACAATAAGTCCCATCATTGGTGTCAGTGGATACAATAAGTCCCATCATTGGTGTCAGTGGATACAATAACTCCCATCATTGGTGTCAGTGGATACAATCAGTTGTCGGTGTGGAGTTTTAGTGAATTGATGTTCAGGTTGGGATTTTATTGTGTACCATGTGACAGTTGGTGATGACATCACTGGGCTGCCGTAGCATTGCGCGGACCCCGGGCTCTGTGTTGGAAGGGACTGTGCTGGGTGGCAATGGACAAGACCCAGAAACCCCCTTCCCAGACATCACAGGTCAGCGCACATTGCTGCCGCTCAGTTATTCTTTCTGCAGCAGCCGGCACACACACAAGGATACACATCACCCCAGTGTCATCTTCATCCTGTGGCTTCCTCACCTGTCTGTGCCTGGATGGTGGAGCAGCTGATGGACAGGACAGGTGTGGTGATGAAGTCCGGCACTCGGCGCACTCTCTCCTCCCATCGCTGCAGTCTCAGGATAAGGTCTTCGTACTCTCTGGCCGGTTTCCCCCGGAGCTGCTCCAGAACTTGGGGAGACCAAAACTGGACATACTGACGGATCTCCGAGACCCATCCGTGTTCCCGACAGAACGCCGTCACCTCTGCCAGACTCCCCTGACACCACAGAATGAGAATACAACTGTTACTGCCCGCACTCTCTGACCTCCAGCAGTCCCTCATTCAACTTCCAGCAGTCTCTGCAGACTCCCATTCACCTCCAGCAGTCTCTGCAGACTCCTAGTCACTTCCAGAAGTCTCTGCAGGCTCCCATTCACTTCCAGCAGTCTCTGCAGCCTCCCAATCACTTCCAGCAGGCTCTGCAGACTCCCAATCGCTTCCAGCAGCCTCTGCAGACTCCCAATCGCTTCCAGCAGCCTCTGCAGACTCCCAATCGCTTCCAGCAGCCTCTGCAGACTCCCAATCGCTTCCAGCAGCCTCTGCAGACTCCCAATCGCTTCCAGCAGCCTCTGCAGACTCCCAATCGCTTCCAGCAGCCTCTGCAGACTCCCAATCGCTTCCAGCAGCCTCTGCAGACTCCCAATCGCTTCCAGCAGCCTCTGCAGACTCCCAATCGCTTCCAGCAGCCTCTGCAGACTCCCAATCGCTTCCAGCAGCCTCTGCAGACTCCCAATCGCTTCCAGCAGCCTCTGCAGACTCCCAATCGCTTCCAGCAGCCTCTGCAGACTCCCAATCGCTTCCAGCAGCCTCTGCAGACTCCCAATCGCTTCCAGCAGCCTCTGCAGACTCCCAATCGCTTCCAGCAGCCTCTGCAGACTCCCAATCGCTTCCAGCAGCCTCTGCAGACTCCCAATCGCTTCCAGCAGCCTCTGCAGACTCCCAATCGCTTCCAGCAGCCTCTGCAGACTCCCAATCGCTTCCAGCAGCCTCTGCAGACTCCCAATCGCTTCCAGCAGCCTCTGCAGACTCCCAATCGCTTCCAGCAGCCTCTGCAGACTCCCAATCGCTTCCAGCAGCCTCTGCAGACTCCCAATCGCTTCCAGCAGCCTCTGCAGACTCCCAATCGCTTCCAGCAGCCTCTGCAGACTCCCAATCGCTTCCAGCAGCCTCTGCAGACTCCCAATCGCTTCCAGCAGCCTCTGCAGACTCCCAATCGCTTCCAGCAGCCTCTGCAGACTCCCAATCGCTTCCAGCAGCCTCTGCAGACTCCCAATCGCTTCCAGCAGCCTCTGCAGACTCCCAATCGCTTCCAGCAGCCTCTGCAGACTCCCAATCGCTTCCAGCAGCCTCTGCAGACTCCCAATCGCTTCCAGCAGCCTCTGCAGACTCCCAATCGCTTCCAGCAGCCTCTGCAGACTCCCAATCGCTTCCAGCAGCCTCTGCAGACTCCCAATCGCTTCCAGCAGCCTCTGCAGACTCCCAATCGCTTCCAGCAGCCTCTGCAGACTCCCAATCGCTTCCAGCAGCCTCTGCAGACTCCCAATCGCTTCCAGCAGCCTCTGCAGACTCCCAATCGCTTCCAGCAGCCTCTGCAGACTCCCAATCGCTTCCAGCAGCCTCTGCAGACTCCCAATCGCTTCCAGCAGCCTCTGCAGACTCCCATTCACTTCCAGCAGCCTCTGCAGACTCCCAATCACTTCCAGCAGTCTCTGCAGACTCCCATTCACTTCCGGAAGTCTCTGCAGGCTCCCAATCACTTCCAGAAGTCTCTGCAGACTCCCATTCACTTCCAGAAGTCTTTGGGAGTCCCTGTAGTCTTTCACACACTTCCTAGCATTCTCTTAGTCATACCCATCAATCTCTAATCTCTCACCTCCAGCAGTCTCTGTAATCTCTCTCTCACCTCCAGCAGTCTCTGTAATCTCTCACTCACCTCCAGCAGTCTCTGCAGCATCTCTCTAGCCTGGCAGATGGAGGGATCACTGCTGATCAGGGATTGAAGTGATGAGAGATTCAGGGGCAGATAATGAGATCTATGGAGGTGTTCTTCCACCCTCAGCTCTCCATCTTTGGGCAGTTCTCTGAATGTATCAGGTGGGAGCGCTGGAAGGCGGATAACTGTCTGTATTTGCTCCACACTTAGGACCGGGAGCTGGGGGTGACCTGAGAATAATATTTGTATTATTAGGAATACAATCAAAGAATGATGTCACAAGGGATCAAAGTTCATGTGAGCTTTAAATCTCTGCAGTCGGCTTAAAAACTATTGCCGGCCATTCCCTGGTAGCGGGCTGACTGAGAAAAGACTCCCAATTTCCCCACCTATGATTCCAGCAGGGGCGGGATGTAGGGTTGCCACCTTTTCTTCCAGCGAAACCCGAACACTCTAGCGACGCACTAAATTTTTTGGGGGAGAATGAGCCGTGGCTTATTCATATGTAAATAGCACCACCCATTCATGTGTAAATATCACAGGTGAGACTATTTTCAGTGGGGGGCCAGTAGCCCCTATCTTAATTTTGGTTCCCCCCGTCTGCCTGACATCTTGTGTCCGGGTTTCTGCTGCCATGAAACCCGAACACAGCATTCAAAACCCGGACTGTCCGGGTGAATCCTGGACAGGTGGCAACCCTAGCGGGATGAGGTCCCCACTGTTACCCGAACACTGACTGCAGCTCATTAGCTGGAGTCATTTTCAGACTGGATCCCTCAACAAAGATTGATTTAAAAAAACCATCTTCTGTCAAACAGAAGGGTGCCGACTGGGCCACAGATTGGTCACATTTATAATGAGCAGGGCTGGGCAGGAGGAGGGCCAACCAGGCTGACTTCGGGGTCAGAGGCACGTCAGGTGTCAGAGGGCATCCAGAAGCTCTAATTAAGGTTCTGAGGGATGCAAACTGACCACATCAGTACAGGTCTGCTTCCATGATGGTGTGGTCAAAATGCTGGAGGAACAGATCTGTGCAGTCATCCAGTGTGAGACCTGGAGCTTCCTGTAATCTGGTCACTGCTACTCTCTCTCCTTGTGCAGGGTGACTGGTCTTGTCTCCGCCCCCTCTCGTAATAAAGACCGGTCACTGCTGCTCTCTCCTTGTGCAGGGTGACTGGTCTGGTCTCCTCCCCCTCCTGTAATAAAGACCAGTCACTGCTGCTCTCTCCTTGTGCAGGGTGACTGGTCTTGTCTCCGCCCCCTTCTGTAATAAAGACTGTTCACTGCTATCTCTCTCTCCTATGACCGTAGTTCAGCTTTAAAGGAGAACTATGAGGTGAGTGATATTCACTCATAGGTCGAGCCGACCTGTGACAATGAAACTGTCACACGTCAGCTCAATAGATCGGGAAGTGAGCGAACACATACCGTCGCTCGCTCACTTCTCGATCATTTCCCTGAGAGTAGTGACTGTCACTCACGGCGCCCTGCAGGGGTTCCCCCCCTCCCCGCTCCGATCCTCCATCGCTGACTGGTGGAAAGGATGGGGGAGGGAACAGCTGGCTCTGCCTCTAGCTGTCAATCACGCAGCTGGGTGGATCTCGGCGGTAATGTTGGGATCCGTCCCGGCTGCGGCGCTCTCAGTAGATTGCGGTCAATTGCTCGCTATATACTGAGCTTTGGGTGACGGGAGGACGCTAGTTTATGTCCTCCTGTGACCCTTAGGAGAACTATGGGGGAAACACTGGTCCCATAGTTCTCCTTTAAGGATTGGAAGCACCTCAGTCTGGCATTGATAGAATTGATGACCTGTGTAATGCCCGTTATAAGAGGACAATGTCACCGAGTCACATGGTGATACAGCTCTATTACCGGAATCTTTAGGATCCAACAAGATGGCTGCTGTAGACCGATTCCCCGAATTCTGGAGAAACAGCTTCGTGACCTGTGAGGGATGAATACAAAGATCATGATTGACAATTCACTAGAATCACAAAGGGGAGGAGCTCCGGAGAGGGTTCTGATACAGGGTGCTGTTTTCAGGGGATTTCATGAGGCTGGAATGGAATTGGGGTAATTTACTCTCTCCTTGCAGTCATGTGATATAGTCTGTACCTCGCCACCGCACTGTCTGATAGTCGGCCAGGGAGTAGTTTTAGCATGTTATGAAGCTCTGAGCCCGCAAATTATATGAAAGGCCACATGCCTGTCATCACTTTAGATATGCATCTTCTTCCCTGCTGGCCACTGGGTGCTGCAGCCTTTAGCTGTGCACTCAGCTGATCAGTTTCTCACTTACACTTTATCAGAGCTGCTTCTAGAACAGAACGCACAGCTAAAGTTTGCAACACCCAGACAGCAGGTAGGAACATCCAAAGGGATGCCAGTGATGAGTTATTTTATATAATGGGTAAGCTCAGAGAAGAGCACAGCTTCCTCCTGCCAGGGGGAAACTGGCACATATACAGTGAAAGTGGCAATGCCAGCATGCTCCATGTTTGGTGGACATGTAATAAGATCCGGCCATTCTGGGAGGGCATCTTTGGGGCAGGGCAGCCTCTCCGGCTGTATGTTCAGCTTTGCCAAGCTGAAGCATGTGCATTCGGCTCAGCCAATGTTAAATAAAGATTATAAAAGAAGAAAGAGGCAATGCTGGAGGTGGATGACCGGCTGAAGTGTTGTCAGTGGTGGAACTATCGCAATAGCGACCCAGGAGGATGCTATGGGGCCCGGGGCACAGGGGGGCCTGGCCAGGACCAGGAACAAAGGGGTCCGCCTGATGCCATGCAGGCTGCCCGGGTCGCTATGGCATCACAGACTGCAGGACGGTCATTGGCGGCTGTGAGGAGGAAACACGCTGCTGTCCAGATCACTGATAACCTGTCAGTGATCTGTGCAGCGGCATGTTCCACCTCACAGCCGCTGCTGAGTCAGTGATAGCCAGCAGTTGCGGTGGAGGCTAAGCCTGGGCCCGGACCAACGTTGACCTGGGCGGGGTGGAGGAGGCTGACAGCGGATCGAGGCTGACAAGTAAGAGGTGTGACCAGCCCACCATAGAGAGTTTATGGTGGGTTCTGCAGGGTCACTCTCAGGTGGGCTGTGTGGGATCTCAGGTGGGCTCTATGGTATGTGCGGGGTCTCAAGTGGGCTCTGCAAGGTGTCAGGTGGGCTGTGCGGGGTCTCAGGTGGGCTCTATGGTATGTGTGGGGTCTCAAGTGGGCTCTGCAGTGTGTCAGGTGGGCTGTGTGGGATCTCAGGTGGGCTCTATGGCATGTGCGGGGTCTCAAGTGGGCTCTGCAGGGTACCAGATAGGCAGTGTGGGCTCTATGGTATGTGCAAGGTCTCAGGTGGGCTCTGAAGGGTGTCAGGTGGGCTGTGCGGGGTCTATGGTAGGTATATGCGGGGTCTCAGGTGGGCTCTGCAAGGTGTCAAGTGGGCTCTGCAGGGTGTCAGGTCCCATCCAAAATTTTGCTATGGGGCCCTGTGATTTCTAGTTACGCCCCCCTGAGTGTTGCCATTCTGGATAGGGAAGTAGAGGGAAATGGCCGGATACAAACCCGCTATGAATGAAGGAAACATTGAGCACACGGTACAAGCAATGACACAGATGGAAATCTCCGGGTTTATTAACCCTTTACTGGCCGTCTTCTGTTATCTGCTAGAAATGTGAACAATAAAGCTGGTAATGAAGACAATTGTAGGACAAGAGGGGAGGGTGGAGAGCTCGGTACCTGCAGGACAGAATCCAGTACAGAGCCCAGCGCCTGATTGAAGCTTTTTTGTATGTGATGGTCCAGAGGACAGAGAGTCAGCTCCGCTGCCTCCCCGAACTGGAGGCTGACTCTCAGGAAAGACAACTCTCGTCCCGGCGGAGTCTGTGAGCAGAAAGAAGATTCAGCAATGGATGACTGTAGTGGGCCCCTTCCTCCTCCTCCTGGCCCTCCTAATCAGATTATCTCAGTGATGGCCGGCACAGACTCAACAAACCCTAGACAGAGCATCCAACACCAAGAACCAGACATAGGAAATGCGCCATCCAGCATCATCTAGAATGCTCCTCCCCAGCCTCTGGCAGTTTGCGTGCAAATTCAGCTCGCCTGGGAACGCCCACTCCTCAAGACTGACACCCACCTATGAAGGCACTTTGATATTTGCATACTAACTCCTCCCAAGACCCAGCCCACTGCTTGCATCATGGCTGAGGGCTCATAATCCATACTAGCTTCTGGAAGTTCTTGTCAATAGCCTATTAAAGGAGATGTGAGGAAGCCGAGGTCCCTATAGATGTCACAGTGTAGCATTATGTACTTTTAAGCCAACATGTTTTCTCCATATTAACATATTGCACCATATTACATACATTACATATAACAGCCTGTAGGAGGCCTACACAGATACAGGGAGAACATACTCCATGCAGACAACGGCTGTTTTTCAGCTATGTGGTAAGAGTATTAACTGATGAGGCCTCTTTCTTGCCCTAGCAGGTCCACTCATATTGTCTTGCCGCTGCCCTTCATAGAGCCTACAGCCCTAGGGAGCTGACACCGCGTCTCACCTGGATGACATCATCAACAAAGGTCTGGATATTTTCCTGGAGGACGGTGAGAAGGTTCTGGCAAATCACGTGACCAATGAGAGAAGCGAAGTTCCCCAGTCGGTGTAGCCAGGACTCCACCTGATGATGTTCTCCCCTGGAGGTCTTCACTGGGCTGTGCTTGGACTGGGCTGCTTGGGCAACTCTCTGTGTGGTCTTCAGCAGGGTGTATGTGTCCCCTCTCACCTTCACAGGAAATAAAGAGATTAATGATACCACATAGTGATGGCCACCAATATTGTCTGCATGGTGCCATTAACCCGGGATAGTCCCGTCATTCCAAGGCCTTTGTAAACGGGCTCGTCCTATTCATTCCAGGTTGGTTCCATCTTTTGGTCTCCTTGTCTGGATTTGTAGTTATGATGATTATCTTGCTCTCTATGCCTTACACATCCAAATATCGAAATTCTATGTCTCAGACAACTTAGTTGTATTCTATGTCCACATCTTATACTTTTTATGAGGGGGTGAGTAGAGATATGGACGGAGGGAAGCCGGTAGATGTGGTATATCTGGATTTCTCAAAGGATTTTGATACGGTACCACACAAGCTCTTACTTCACAAGCTGAGGGCTATGGGTATAGATGAGGTGGTGTGTACGTGGATAGAGAACTGGCTACGGGAACGGGTCCAGAAGGTGTCTGTAAATGGCACCTTTTCAGACTGGGCTCATGTAATGAGCGGTGTGCCTCAGGGTTCTATGCTGGGTCCCATATTGTTCAACTTATTTATTAATGACATCGGGGAGGGTGAATATTAGGCATGCACCGATACCGATACTAGTATTGGTGCCGATACCGAGTATTTGGGCGAGTACTTCGATACTTACTTCCGATACCGGAACTTCCGGTCAGAGGGAGATGTCTCTCTGACTGGCATTCCCGAGGGAGCATGGAGCCGGGTTCCTTTCCAATCAGCAACCCAGGCGGTGGGTTATGATCAGCCTCCCGGCTTCCTGAATGGCTAAGAAGCCGGCTTCACTTGTTCCTAGGCGGCCTGACTTTCTAATCAGTCAGGAAGCCGGGTGGCATGTAATGACCTGCCTCCCGGCTTCTTGATTGGTCAGGAAGCCAGGCTGCCTAGGAACAAGTGAAGCCGGCTTCCAAGCCAATCAGGAAGCCTGGAGGCAGGTCATGACGTGCCGCCCGACTTCCTCATTGGCTAGGAAGCCGGCTTCACTTGTTGCTAGGCAGCCTGGCTTCCTGACCAATCAGGAAGCCGGGCGGCACCTCATGACTTCCCACCCGGCTTCCTGATTGGTCAGGAGGAGGCTACATAGCCTGGGCAAGTGAAGCCGGTGTTTTTTTGCTAGAACACCGGCTTCACAGGCAATCAGGAAGCCAGGCGATGGGTCATGATCCGCCGCCTGACTTCCTGATAATCGGGGCACACGGCACCGGTACTCAGTATCAGCGAGTACCAAACAAAAATATCGGTACTCGTACTCAATACCAAAAAAAGGGTATCGGTGCATCCCTATCTTATATCTAATCTGTTGTCCAATTAAATGTCACTGTCCAGTAGTCCTGTCTAGACATGTGCACCAGCAGAAAATTTGTTTCGTTTTGATTCGGATTTTGTTTTATTTGTTTTTTACGGAATTCAGGTCCCAAAGTCAATACGTTTCGGAATTCGGACTAAATTAGTTAGTGGTCATCCGTACGAAATTTCGTTTTGTTCTTGTTTCGTTCGTTGTAGCAAAGTGACATTTAAGAGGGGAAAAAAGTCACTTTGCTGCAACAAAATTTCATCCAAAAAGACAAATCGGGAATCGGACATTCGGATTCGTTTGCATTCGTTATACCAGTAATTCGGATACATCCGAATCTCCAAAATTTCGTCGGAATTTCAAATCGGAACAAAACGAATCGCACATGTCTAGTCCTGTCACTCTTGTACAAAGCAGTGGGTGAGTTGCACCATCATTTATGGAAACGTTCAGCTGTCTGGAGAATAGATGGGAAAAGTAGCCCGTGTGGTTTGAAGGACAGTTGCCTCTTCAGAATCCTAGTATTCTAGTCGTTGTGATGTTTTAGTGTTTTGGTGCTGGAAGTGCTGGTATTGCCCACCTTCATGTTTGGCCTCTTGAGTTTGGACCCGGCTAGTGCAGCAAGCAGCATTAAGACTTTGCTGTCTGAGACTCGTTCCTCAGCACATTTCAGCTCAGTTCTCTGCAGTGCACATCTGCTCTAATCAAGAAAAGTTAAGTAGGCTGCTGAACATTCAGCCTAGGCCTGGTCAACCAGTGAGTCTGCCTACTCATGCCCTCTGACTCTGTCAATGCCATGGATTATTCCTGTTCATTGACTTTCTTGTACTGTGTTTGTATTCAGCTTGTCTATGGCCTGTTGTCTCTTCTACTGTCAGTCACTGCTCTGTACCTGTCTGGAACCTGGAGTCTGTTTAAAGTGATATTAAAGTCACATCCCCCCATGCTGCTTTAAGAACTTCCCTTGCCTCTTGATCCGATCATCTTATTCCTTCCGGTAGTTTTCAGGAGTCCCTCCAGCGCTGGTGCCGGTCTCTGATCCAGCGCTGACTGCTGCGTCTCCTGTGTCCCGCGGTGTCTGTGCGCGTGCATGCTGCGGGCTGCCTGCATTGACTTACCCTGTGTCTCTCCTCTTCTCCCGGCTAAAGATCTCTACTGCGCATGTGCCCGTCCCATCATCCTTCATAACGCTCGAGAATCTTCTTTTTTATCTATTTGGTAACTTTTTTTATGTTTTTGCATACTGTATGTCTACTGCTTGCTAGAAAAATAAGGTTTAATTCTACTTTATGATTGGTTTGTCTGTGTCTGCTGACTTTGCCTAATGTTTGCTATAATCATCTGTCTGGGAACTTCCACCTCTCCAGCTTCTATGATTCCTTTTAGTCACCTGTCATCCCTGGTGACACAGTGCGTGCACCAAACTTTGTGACAATGGCAGCTTTGTCCCATCCTATCCCGTCACTCCTGAGATGGTGACTAACAGATCTCTTCTAGATTCGACACATACTGATGTCAGAAAGGCAGCTGAACATGGGCCTGAGGTTTCTATACGCTGTCAGCAATCACACAGAGTCCTATAAATAGTGAAATACATCGGCTATATCACCAAATATCTGCTATATAAACACATAAACAGACGTTATCAGTTTCCCTGCTTGTCGCACGTCTCACCAACTCTAGGATTTTGGCCACCAGGGTCAGCAGATGATACAGATGGTTCCCGGCCTCGCATCTCATTTCTGAGAGGGTTCCTTCCATTTGCTGCATAGAATGAGTACACGATGGGCTGACAGGAAGCCAGGGGATATGTGCAAACTCCTGGAGAAGCCTGAGGAAAGCAGAAAACATTACAGATACACTAAATTGCAAAAAGTATTGGGCCCCTCCCCCTCCGAATCATTGGATTCAGGTGTTCCGTGACATTTCCTGGCTACTAAATATTCCGCGGTCACCTGTTACTGGGATTATAACAAAGTGAAAGCAACTGGGAACAACAGCAACTCAGCCAGGAAGTGGTCGGCCACGTAAAATGACTTATTATCACCTGTGCAATAAGTCCATCCGTGACATTTCCTTGCTACTGAATATTCCGCGGTCACCTGTTACTGGGATTATAACAAAGTGGAAGCAACTGGGAACAACAGCAACTCAGCCAGGAAGTGGTCGGCCACGTCACATGACAGATCGGGGTCAGGGCATGCTGAAGCGCACAGTGCGCAGAAGTCGCCAACTGTCTGCAGAGTCAATAGCTACAGACCTCCAAACTCAATGCGGCCTTCAGATTGGCACAACAACAGTGCGTAGAGAGCTTCATGGAATGGGTTTCCATGGCCGAGCAGCTGCATCCAAGCCTTACATCACCAAGTGTAATGCAAAGCTTGGGATGCCGTGGTGTAAAGCGCGCCGCCACTGGACTCTAGAGAAGAGGAGGCGTGTTCTCTGGAGGGACCAATCATGTTTCTCTGTCTGGCAATTCGATGGGCGTGTCTGGGATTGGCGGTTGCCAGGGGAACGGTACTTGCCTGACTGCATTGGGCCAAGTGTAAAGTTTGGTGGAGCGGGGATTATGACAGAAAAGGGCGGAGCCAACCAACACCGAACCCTACAGACTAAGACTGGGATGCCATTAGAGTTCATGTGCGTGTAAAGGCGTCCCAATACTTTTGGCAATATAGTGTATGTCTAGAAGACTAAAATACCCACAGGAAAGGTTTTGGGGCCCCTGCCTGTCCAACATCCAGGAGAATGGCTATGAAGCAACTTTTTTTTTTGTGTCAGTGGAATGAGCTTCCATGAATTTAACAACCCGTGCTTGTGGATCAGACCAGCTCACCAATGAAGTTCCAAGTTATCCCACAGGGCTGGGACAGGGGCCCTATGGAGGCAGATGGTTCTTCACCAGCAGAGCAGGGCTATGGGGGTACATTGAAGTCACCCCACTTTTCATTACAACCCATACTACTGGCTGGAGTTGCTGCATTATAAAAGGAATATATACAAACACAGTCTAGCCCCCAAATCCCCCTCCAAACAATAAAACACCCGGCCGCACCGCTAGAAACTTCTTTTATTAAAAATCACACAGCTACACAAAGACTGAGCCCAGGATTGGGTGAAACGTGTTAGAGGGGGCGGATCTGAGGCGGGACTCTATGTACCTGTGTGATTTTTAATAAAAGAAGTTTCCAGTGACATATGGAGTGCAGTCGGATGTTTTATTGTTTTGACGGCAGCTTATGTGGGAGTGAGGGCGAACTCCAGCCGGTGAGCACCTGGATTCCCATTGCTTGTGTGCTGTGGTGCAATCTATACTTGTGGACAAGCTGCAGGGGACATGATTTATGGATGCCGTGTAATGGGGAATGTTTACATGCTCACCTATGGGCATGCTGTAGGGAAGCCGTATAATGGGCGTGATATGAACGTGATATGAACATCCAACTGCAAGGATGCTTTATACCTGCGGATATGTTGCAGGAAAGCTGTTTAAAGGAGAACTATGAGGCGAGTGATTTTCACTCAGCCTCATAATCTGAGCCGACCTGTGACAATGAGACTGTCACAGGTCGGCTCAGTAGATACCGTCGCTCGCTCATCTCCCTGCAGAGAGTAGTGACTGTCACTCACCGCTCCCCCGCAGGGATTCCTCCCCTGTCCGATCCTCCAGCGCTGACTGGCGAAACGGACGGGGGAAGGGGCGGGCACAGCTGTCTCTGCCTCTGGATAGGCAGAGCCAGCTGTCAATCCCGCAGCTGGGTGGATCCAGACAGCAATGTCGGGATCCGTCCCGGCTGTGGCGGCCTCAGTATATTGCGA
>NW_017308650.1:94470-102716 GCF_000935625.1 Nanorana parkeri
GGGTCAATGCTCACCACCCGGCTTCCTGATTGCCCGGGAAACCGGCTCCATGTGTCAGAGGCAATCTCCCTCTGACCGGAAGTTCCGATATGGGGAAGGTATCAGTGAAAGCAGAAGAAGCAGACTGATGAGCTCATCTCATTGTCACTTTGCTTTCTCCTCCTCTCAGCATGCCCCTTGCACTGCAGCATACCTAATGGGTTCCTTGTTCTGATGCTCCCGCACCCACCCTGCTGTACAGGGGCCACAAGAGACACAGGAAGGAGAGTGATGTATGAACAGATCACATGGTCACTCACCGGAAGGAGCGCAGTGCAGGGTCTGGGAACAGCTCTACGGGCAGCTTGGTCTGCAGCGCCATGGAAGTGCCGCCCGGGTTGTGGCTCCACATGGACTCCGCGGAGGCCAGCTCGGTACCCACACTGGCCAGGTAGCGTGGCAGGTCTCGGAGGTGGACGGCCGGCGGTCGGGGTTGGTAGAGCTTCTCCAGGTCTCGGGGAAGTTTGAACAATGCGGAGCGGTCCAGGGGGAAGGCGGCACGCAGGGCGCCGGGTATGTCCAGGTCACGCAGTGCGCTCCGGCCTTCCTCATACCGGCGGTGTATTCTCTCCAGGGCCGGCAGGAGGATTCCCCGATCATCGGGCAAATATTCCCGCAATGGCCGCAGGAGCTTGAGGATCTCCACCAGCTGCAGCCACCATCCGCGGTCACATTCCAGGGGGGAGTCCATGATGAAGAGGACCACTTCACCGGCCGCCAGGGACACATCACCAGGTGACACGGGACCGGACCGGGAACGCAGTTCTGACAGACGCCGGCACAAATCCTCACCGGGGAGCCGACTGCCACCTGCCGGAGACAGACAGACACGAGGACATTGTATGGTTATGGACAGAGATTTCCCAGAATGCCGAGCTCAGGTCATAGAGCCGTCCAGCACTTGTCCTGAGGACTCCCACCACACTTCCTGCCCACCTGGGGGGTCCCCACTCATCCTAGGGGGATGGTGGGAGCCCCTCAACATTTGCCAAGCAGCCTAAAACCGATCCCGCCCTCAGTGCCAATCAGCCTAAAACTGATCCCGTCCTATGTGCCAATCAGCCTAAAACTGATCCCATCCTCTGTGCCAATCAGCCTAAAACCGATCTCGTCCTCTGTGCCAATCCATCTAAAACCGATCTCGTCCTCTGTGCCAATCCATCTAAAACCGATCTCGTCCTCTGTGCCAATCCATCTAAAACCGATCTCGTCCTCTGTGCCAATCCATCTAAAACCGATCTCGTCCTCTGTGCCAATCCATCTAAAACCGATCTCGTCCTCTGTGCCAATCCATCTAAAACCGATCTCGTCCTCTGTGCCAATCCATCTAAAACCGATCTCGTCCTCTGTGCCAATCCATCTAAAACCGATCTCGTCCTCTGTGCCAATCCATCTAAAACCGATCTCGTCCTCTGTGCCAATCCATCTAAAACCGATCTCGTCCTCTGTGCCAATCCATCTAAAACCGATCTCGTCCTCTGTGCCAATCCATCTAAAACCGATCTCGTCCTCTGTGCCAATCCATCTAAAACCGATCTCGTCCTCTGTGCCAATCCATCTAAAACCGATCTCGTCCTCTGTGCCAATCCATCTAAAACCGATCTCGTCCTCTGTGCCAATCCATCTAAAACCGATCTCGTCCTCTGTGCCAATCCATCTAAAACCGATCTCGTCCTCTGTGCCAATCCATCTAAAACCGATCTCGTCCTCTGTGCCAATCCATCTAAAACCGATCTCGTCCTCTGTGCCAATCCATCTAAAACCGATCTCGTCCTCTGTGCCAATCCATCTAAAACCGATCTCGTCCTCTGTGCCAATCCATCTAAAACCGATCTCGTCCTCTGTGCCAATCCATCTAAAACCGATCTCGTCCTCTGTGCCAATCCATCTAAAACCGATCTCGTCCTCTGTGCCAATCCATCTAAAACCGATCTCGTCCTCTGTGCCAATCCATCTAAAACCGATCTCGTCCTCTGTGCCAATCCATCTAAAACCGATCTCGTCCTCTGTGCCAATCCATCTAAAACCGATCTCGTCCTCTGTGCCAATCCATCTAAAACCGATCTCGTCCTCTGTGCCAATCCATCTAAAACCGATCTCGTCCTCTGTGCCAATCCATCTAAAACCGATCTCGTCCTCTGTGCCAATCCATCTAAAACCGATCTCGTCCTCTGTGCCAATCCATCTAAAACCGATCTCGTCCTCTGTGCCAATCCATCTAAAACCGATCTCGTCCTCTGTGCCAATCCATCTAAAACCGATCTCGTCCTCTGTGCCAATCCATCTAAAACCGATCTCGTCCTCTGTGCCAATCCATCTAAAACCGATCTCGTCCTCTGTGCCAATCCATCTAAAACCGATCTCGTCCTCTGTGCCAATCCATCTAAAACCGATCTCGTCCTCTGTGCCAATCCATCTAAAACCGATCTCGTCCTCTGTGCCAATCCATCTAAAACCGATCTCGTCCTCTGTGCCAATCCATCTAAAACCGATCTCGTCCTCTGTGCCAATCCATCTAAAACCGATCTCGTCCTCTGTGCCAATCCATCTAAAACCGATCTCGTCCTCTGTGCCAATCCATCTAAAACCGATCTCGTCCTCTGTGCCAATCCATCTAAAACCGATCTCGTCCTCTGTGCCAATCCATCTAAAACCGATCTCGTCCTCTGTGCCAATCCATCTAAAACCGATCTCGTCCTCTGTGCCAATCCATCTAAAACCGATCTCGTCCTCTGTGCCAATCCATCTAAAACCGATCTCGTCCTCTGTGCCAATCCATCTAAAACCGATCTCGTCCTCTGTGCCAATCCATCTAAAACCGATCTCGTCCTCTGTGCCAATCCATCTAAAACCGATCTCGTCCTCTGTGCCAATCCATCTAAAACCGATCTCGTCCTCTGTGCCAATCCATCTAAAACCGATCTCGTCCTCTGTGCCAATCCATCTAAAACCGATCTCGTCCTCTGTGCCAATCCATCTAAAACCGATCTCGTCCTCTGTGCCAATCCATCTAAAACCGATCTCGTCCTCTGTGCCAATCCATCTAAAACCGATCTCGTCCTCTGTGCCAATCCATCTAAAACCGATCTCGTCCTCTGTGCCAATCCATCTAAAACCGATCTCGTCCTCTGTGCCAATCCATCTAAAACCGATCTCGTCCTCTGTGCCAATCCATCTAAAACCGATCTCGTCCTCTGTGCCAATCCATCTAAAACCGATCTCGTCCTCTGTGCCAATCCATCTAAAACCGATCTCGTCCTCTGTGCCAATCCATCTAAAACCGATCTCGTCCTCTGTGCCAATCCATCTAAAACCGATCTCGTCCTCTGTGCCAATCCATCTAAAACCGATCTCGTCCTCTGTGCCAATCCATCTAAAACCGATCTCGTCCTCTGTGCCAATCCATCTAAAACCGATCTCGTCCTCTGTGCCAATCCATCTAAAACCGATCTCGTCCTCTGTGCCAATCCATCTAAAACCGATCTCGTCCTCTGTGCCAATCCATCTAAAACCGATCTCGTCCTCTGTGCCAATCCATCTAAAACCGATCTCGTCCTCTGTGCCAATCCATCTAAAACCGATCTCGTCCTCTGTGCCAATCCATCTAAAACCGATCTCGTCCTCTGTGCCAATCCATCTAAAACCGATCTCGTCCTCTGTGCCAATCCATCTAAAACCGATCTCGTCCTCTGTGCCAATCCATCTAAAACCGATCTCGTCCTCTGTGCCAATCCATCTAAAACCGATCTCGTCCTCTGTGCCAATCCATCTAAAACCGATCTCGTCCTCTGTGCCAATCCATCTAAAACCGATCTCGTCCTCTGTGCCAATCCATCTAAAACCGATCTCGTCCTCTGTGCCAATCCATCTAAAACCGATCTCGTCCTCTGTGCCAATCCATCTAAAACCGATCTCGTCCTCTGTGCCAATCCATCTAAAACCGATCTCGTCCTCTGTGCCAATCCATCTAAAACCGATCTCGTCCTCTGTGCCAATCCATCTAAAACCGATCTCGTCCTCTGTGCCAATCCATCTAAAACCGATCTCGTCCTCTGTGCCAATCCATCTAAAACCGATCTCGTCCTCTGTGCCAATCCATCTAAAACCGATCTCGTCCTCTGTGCCAATCCATCTAAAACCGATCTCGTCCTCTGTGCCAATCCATCTAAAACCGATCTCGTCCTCTGTGCCAATCCATCTAAAACCGATCTCGTCCTCTGTGCCAATCCATCTAAAACCGATCTCGTCCTCTGTGCCAATCCATCTAAAACCGATCTCGTCCTCTGTGCCAATCCATCTAAAACCGATCTCGTCCTCTGTGCCAATCCATCTAAAACCGATCTCGTCCTCTGTGCCAATCCATCTAAAACCGATCTCGTCCTCTGTGCCAATCCATCTAAAACCGATCTCGTCCTCTGTGCCAATCCATCTAAAACCGATCTCGTCCTCTGTGCCAATCCATCTAAAACCGATCTCGTCCTCTGTGCCAATCCATCTAAAACCGATCTCGTCCTCTGTGCCAATCCATCTAAAACCGATCTCGTCCTCTGTGCCAATCCATCTAAAACCGATCTCGTCCTCTGTGCCAATCCATCTAAAACCGATCTCGTCCTCTGTGCCAATCCATCTAAAACCGATCTCGTCCTCTGTGCCAATCCATCTAAAACCGATCTCGTCCTCTGTGCCAATCCATCTAAAACCGATCTCGTCCTCTGTGCCAATCCATCTAAAACCGATCTCGTCCTCTGTGCCAATCCATCTAAAACCGATCTCGTCCTCTGTGCCAATCCATCTAAAACCGATCTCGTCCTCTGTGCCAATCCATCTAAAACCGATCTCGTCCTCTGTGCCAATCCATCTAAAACCGATCTCGTCCTCTGTGCCAATCCATCTAAAACCGATCTCGTCCTCTGTGCCAATCCATCTAAAACCGATCTCGTCCTCTGTGCCAATCCATCTAAAACCGATCTCGTCCTCTGTGCCAATCCATCTAAAACCGATCTCGTCCTCTGTGCCAATCCATCTAAAACCGATCTCGTCCTCTGTGCCAATCCATCTAAAACCGATCTCGTCCTCTGTGCCAATCCATCTAAAACCGATCTCGTCCTCTGTGCCAATCCATCTAAAACCGATCTCGTCCTCTGTGCCAATCCATCTAAAACCGATCTCGTCCTCTGTGCCAATCCATCTAAAACCGATCTCGTCCTCTGTGCCAATCCATCTAAAACCGATCTCGTCCTCTGTGCCAATCCATCTAAAACCGATCTCGTCCTCTGTGCCAATCCATCTAAAACCGATCTCGTCCTCTGTGCCAATCCATCTAAAACCGATCTCGTCCTCTGTGCCAATCCATCTAAAACCGATCTCGTCCTCTGTGCCAATCAATCTAAAACCGATCCCGTCCTCTGTGCCAATCAGCCTAAAACCGATCTCGTCCTCTGTGCCAATCCATCTAAAACCGATCTCGTCCTCTGTGCCAATCAATCTAAAACCGATCCCGTCCTCTCTGCCAATCAATCTAAAACCGATCCCGTCCTCTCTGCCAATCAATCTAAAACCGATCCCGTCCTCTCTGCCAATCAATCTAAAACCGATCCCGTCCTCTCTGCCAATCAATCTAAAACCGATCCCGTCCTCTCTGCCAATCAATCTAAAACCGATCCCGTCCTCTCTGCCAATCAATCTAAAACCGATCCCGTCCTCTCTGCCAATCAATCTAAAACCGATCCCGTCCTCTCTGCCAATCAATCTAAAACCGATCCCGTCCTCTCTGCCAATCAATCTAAAACCGATCCCGTCCTCTCTGCCAATCAATCTAAAACCGATCCCGTCCTCTCTGCCAATCAATCTAAAACCGATCCCGTCCTCTCTGCCAATCAATCTAAAACCGATCCCGTCCTCTCTGCCAATCAATCTAAAACCGATCCCGTCCTCTCTGCCAATCAATCTAAAACCGATCCCGTCCTCTCTGCCAATCAATCTAAAACCGATCCCGTCCTCTCTGCCAATCAATCTAAAACCGATCCCGTCCTCTCTGCCAATCAATCTAAAACCGATCCCGTCCTCTCTGCCAATCAATCTAAAACCGATCCCGTCCTCTCTGCCAATCAATCTAAAACCGATCCCGTCCTCTCTGCCAATCAATCTAAAACCGATCCCGTCCTCTCTGCCAATCAATCTAAAACCGATCCCGTCCTCTCTGCCAATCAATCTAAAACCGATCCCGTCCTCTCTGCCAATCAATCTAAAACCGATCCCGTCCTCTCTGCCAATCAATCTAAAACCGATCCCGTCCTCTCTGCCAATCAATCTAAAACCGATCCCGTCCTCTCTGCCAATCAATCTAAAACCGATCCCGTCCTCTCTGCCAATCAATCTAAAACCGATCCCGTCCTCTCTGCCAATCAATCTAAAACCGATCCCGTCCTCTCTGCCAATCAATCTAAAACCGATCCCGTCCTCTCTGCCAATCAATCTAAAACCGATCCCGTCCTCTCTGCCAATCAATCTAAAACCGATCCCGTCCTCTCTGCCAATCAATCTAAAACCGATCCCGTCCTCTCTGCCAATCAATCTAAAACCGATCCCGTCCTCTCTGCCAATCAATCTAAAACCGATCCCGTCCTCTCTGCCAATCAATCTAAAACCGATCCCGTCCTCTCTGCCAATCAATCTAAAACCGATCCCGTCCTCTCTGCCAATCAATCTAAAACCGATCCCGTCCTCTCTGCCAATCAATCTAAAACCGATCCCGTCCTCTCTGCCAATCAATCTAAAACCGATCCCGTCCTCTCTGCCAATCAATCTAAAACCGATCCCGTCCTCTCTGCCAATCAATCTAAAACCGATCCCGTCCTCTCTGCCAATCAATCTAAAACCGATCCCGTCCTCTCTGCCAATCAATCTAAAACCGATCCCGTCCTCTCTGCCAATCAATCTAAAACCGATCCCGTCCTCTCTGCCAATCAATCTAAAACCGATCCCGTCCTCTCTGCCAATCAATCTAAAACCGATCCCGTCCTCTCTGCCAATCAATCTAAAACCGATCCCGTCCTCTCTGCCAATCAATCTAAAACCGATCCCGTCCTCTCTGCCAATCAATCTAAAACCGATCCCGTCCTCTCTGCCAATCAATCTAAAACCGATCCCGTCCTCTCTGCCAATCAATCTAAAACCGATCCCGTCCTCTCTGCCAATCAATCTAAAACCGATCCCGTCCTCTCTGCCAATCAATCTAAAACCGATCCCGTCCTCTCTGCCAATCAATCTAAAACCGATCCCGTCCTCTCTGCCAATCAATCTAAAACCGATCCCGTCCTCTCTGCCAATCAATCTAAAACCGATCCCGTCCTCTCTGCCAATCAATCTAAAACCGATCCCGTCCTCTCTGCCAATCAATCTAAAACCGATCCCGTCCTCTCTGCCAATCAATCTAAAACCGATCCCGTCCTCTGTGCCAATCAATGTAAAACCAATCCCGCCCTCTGTGCCAATCAATCTAATACCGATCCCGTCCTCTCTGCCAATCAATCTAAAACCGATCCCATCCTCTGTGCCAATCAGCCTAAACCGATCCCGTCCTCTGTGCCAATCAACCTAAAACCGATCCCATCCTCTGTGCCAATCAAACTAAAACCGATCCCGTCCTCTGTGCCAATCAATCTAAAACCGATCCCGTCCCCTGTGCCAATCAATGTAAAACCGATCCAGAGGTGGGAGCAGACATGGGGCCACTTTCACGGGTCTCTGTATCTGTTTCCGGCCTCGCTGGCAGTGTGAACAGACTGTGATGAAGGTGCTCGGTGATTGGGTTACCTGGCTGAGGTTGGGTGATGTATCGGGGGAGGGGAGGGAAATGGATTCCAGGGGATCTGGTTGGATCTTCCATGACATCGGTGTACAGGGGAGAAGTCTGGAAGGAGAGACAAGCGGTCACAAGGATCAGACAACCAACCGGCACAAACACCCCAATATCATCAATATCATGACCCCCTACCAGGAGGAAGAGACTACGCAGGGGACCCCGACACTTCCTGGAGGTCACATGATCTTATTTCTCCTCTCCCTTTGTGTGACGTCCAATACCGTCCCCTCACCTCCCTGCGTGTGACGTCTAATACCGTCCCCTCGCCTCCCTGCGTGTGACGTCCAATACCGTCCCCTCACCTCCCTGCGTGCGACGTCTAATACCGCCCCCTCCCCTCCCT
>NW_017308650.1:103235-106269 GCF_000935625.1 Nanorana parkeri
GTGTGACGTCCAATACCGTCCCCTCACCTCCCTGCGTGTGACGTCTAATACCGTCCCCTCGCCTCCCTGCGTGTGACGTCCAATACCGTCCCCTCACCTCCCTGCGTGAGACGTCTAATACCGTCCCCTCACCTCCCTGCATGTGACGTCTAATACCGTCCCCTCGCCTCCCTGCGTGTGACGTCTAATACTGTCTCCTCGCCTCCCTGCGTGTGATGTCCAATACCGTCCCCTCATCTCCCTGCGTGTGACGTCTAATACCGTCCCCTCACCTCCCCGCGTGAGACGTCTAATACCGTCTCCTCGCTTCCATACGTGTGACGTCTAATACCGTCCCCTCACCTCCCTGCGTGAGACGTCTAATACCGTCCACTCACATCCTTGTGTGTGACGCCTAATACCGTCCCCTCGCCTCCATACGTGTGGCGTCCAATACCGTCCCCTCACCTCCCTGCGTGTGATGTCTAATACTGTCCCCTCACCTCCTTGTGTGTGACGTCTAATACCGTCCCTCACCTCCTTGTGTGTGACGTCTAATACCGTCCCCTCGCCTCCATACGTGTGACGTCCAATACCGTCTCCTCACCTCCTTGTGTGTGACGTCTAATACTGTCCCCTCACCTCCTTGTGTGTGACGTCTAATACCGTCCACTCACCTCCTTGTGTGTGTCGTCTAATACCGTCCCTCACCTCCTTGTGTGTGACGTCTAATACCGTCCCCTCGCCTCCATACGTGTGACGTCCAATACCGTCTCCTCACCTCCCTGCGTTTGATGTCTAATACCGTCCCCTCACCTCCCTATATATACACCCCCCATACAATGTCCTATATACAGTACAATCTCTATACACCCCCCATACAATGTCCTATATACAGTACAATCTCTATATACACTCCCCATACAATGTCCTGTATACTGTACAATCTCTATACACCCCCCATACAATGTCCTATATACAGTACAATCTCTATATACACCCAATACAATGTCCTATATACTGTACAATCTATATACACCCCCCATACAATGTCCTGTATACTGTACAATCTCTATACTACCCCCATACAATGTCCTATATACTGTACAATCTCTATATACACCCCCATACAATGTCCTGTATACAGTATATACGTTGCACAGACTCACATACCCCTCAGTGCACCGTATACAGACTTTGTCCAGGCCTGGAAGTGTCCGGTTGCTAGGGACTCTGCACGGTTGCCAGGGCCGGTCGGGGGCGGAGCTGAGTGTACAATGGCCTCCTGCTCTCACTGCTGGGATGACACAGATTTGCAGGGACAGTCCTTCTTCTAGATCTCTGACAGTCCAGTCCACATTCCTCCTCATAGCTGGCTGACATCTTTATACTTAATTTCCAGTTATTATTCATGTGAACTGCGATAAATCTAGAAGAGGATTTGTCACCTCCAGGGCAGTCACAATCTGGAGTAGTTACCATAGCAACCGATCCACTTCTATATATTATTTTCATGTCTTATCTGAACAAACTGGAGAGAGAAGCTGATGGGCAACGGCTGCAGATTCTGGCTCCAGTTTTATTAAACCCCCCCCCCTTCTGTCTCTGCCAACTGCTGCCCACATTCCTTCAATGGGGGGGGGGAGGGTCCCAAGGACAGGAAATGAGGGAAAACCTCCCCAATGGGGTCAGGGACAAGACAAATAAAATGAAAAGATGTTTTTTTTTTTTTTTAACTTTATCTGACTGCGAATAAAAATGTTTCAGTGGCCTCATTCATGGGTCAGAGACCATTAATACGCCGCATTGTTTTCAATCAGTCAGACCTGACCCATAGACTTACATTGAGAGGGAGGAGCAGTACAGCTTTATGATCCATACCAGATCAGAAGAGTCTGCTATGGGTCTGCGGGGGGGGGGGCGCTCTGCCTTTCATTAGAGTTCCCCCTTAGAATCAATACCAGATGCTTATTAAGGAGAAGGGTCTGATATGGAATTTTGGGGGCCCCCTCCACACCGCTCTTTCTCATTCTTGCTGTGAGATGTAATACAACAAAAGTGACGTTTACAGAGAAAAGAACACCATTTAGATTTCTGGTAAATGACATTTCCCGGTCGGCAGCATGGGGTCCCCCCAAAGAGCCTTTACAGGGGTGATTTATTGACCCCCAGCAACATAATGTGTGGCTGCATGTCCCCCTTGGCTGCCCATGGCCTATGTGGGATGTATTGTTGGGGTACGAGAGGGTATCCCGCTCTTTTTTACAAGCCGGCCGGGAAATGTCATTTTGCGGCGATGTAAATGTCTTTGTTTCTCTGTCATTCTAAGGCTCGGTTCACACCCAGGCCATTCAGATGCTGAGCTGTTTTCGCGCTGTTTTCGATCGTGCGACTGTCCATTGTTTTCAATGAGAAGAGAAGTCTATGGGACCCAAACTGCGTGACAACCGTCTGAAAATAGCTCCTGCAACCATTTCGCGTGACAGCCGATTTCAGCCGCGCGACAAACCGCAAAGTTGTGAGCAGCCTCCATTGACTTCACTAGGAATCCTTGTTTTGCGCAATATCGCGCGACTCAAACCGCACGACTCATCGCCTAGGTGTGCACCGGCCCTCAGTGTTGCTGTAGTACATTGTATACATCGGACAGATCTGTCACTTCAAAGGGGGCCGGCGCACACCTAGGCGATTTATCGCGTGGTTTGAGTCGCGCGATATCGCCCAAAACACAGATTTGCAGTGAAGTCAAAGGAGGCTGCTCACACCTTTGCGGTTTGTCGCGCGGCCGACATCGCCTGTCACGCGACAAGGTTGCAGGAGCTATTTGCGGCCGGTTGTCACGCGGTTTGGGTCCCATAGACATCTCTATGCATTGAAATTGAGTGGAGCACTCAGATTAATAATGTGCTGGATTAGTCTGACCCAGGGGTGGACTGGGCCCCAGGGGCAGTGTGGCAGTTGCCCCCCGGGCCTCTCTGATACCTTTGCAAACGCCCCCCGCTGCTGCAAGCACCTCATCTCTCCCCTCTCGGCCGCTGCAGCAGCAAAAGCGGTC
>NW_017308650.1:107009-108266 GCF_000935625.1 Nanorana parkeri
CCGCCGCAAGCACTTAATCTCTCCCCTCTTGGCCGCTGCAGCAGCAGAGCGGCCGAGAGGGGAGAGATGAAATGCTTACGGCGGCAATGGGGGGCGTTTGCAAAGGTATCAGAGATGCTTGGGGGGCGTTGCCACCCTGCCCAGTCCACCCCTGGGTCAGACTAATTCAGCACGTTATTAATCTGAGTTCCCCACTCAACATGGCCGCAAGCGACGGGCACACTGAGTGGGGCAACTCAAATGAATAATGTCCGAAAGATGTTGACTGGGAGGGGCTCTTTAACACTGCTCTGACTTTCAGACTGCAGCGGCGGCGGGGAGAAGAGAACAAGAAGCTTGACCGCCATCGTCTGTGCCCGCTTCGATTGGGCTCCTCGCCGGCCACGGCAGTTTCCTCCGCTCACCTCAGCTGCCATTGGTGGGAGAGGAAGACTGCCGAACTGCAGTTGGCTGGCTTCTGCTGCTCCCCCCACCATCACCCGTTGAAGAAGAGGTCAAAGCAACTGTAAGTCCCTGTACTTTCTTTGTGACCTCTTGCACTGCGTTACATACTGACCGCTGACCTCTGTACTGTGTGTCACACCCTGACCTTTGTACTGTGTGTCACACCCTGACCTCTGCACTGCGCATCACGCTGACCTCTGCACTGCGCGTCACACCGTGACCTCTGCACTGCGCGTCACACCGTGACCTCTGCACTGCACGTCACACCCTGACCTCTGCACTGTGTACTGACCTCTGCACTGTGCGTCACACCCTGACCTCTACACTGCGCGTCACGCTGACCTCTGCACTGCGCGTCACGCTGACCTCTGTTCTGCGCGTCACATTGCTGACCGGTGTACTGCACCGTTACATTACTGACCGGTGTACTGCGCAGTTACATTACTGACCGGTGTACTGCGCAGTTACATTACTCACCGGTGTACTGCACAGTTACATTACTGACCGGTGTACTGCGCAGTTACATTACTGACCGGTGTACTGCGCAGTTACATTACTGACCGGTGTACTGCGCAGTTACATTACTGACCGGTGTACTGCGCATCACACAGCTGGCCTCTGCATATTCTGCATTGCACCACTGACTTCTGTACTGTGCGTTGTTACTGATCTTTGTACTCTGCGTCACACTGCTGACCTGGCGGAGTTAAGGTCGGGGGAGGGTAGGGGTTAGGTGGGGCAACTGGTGGCGAGTAACTTTTAAGGCCTGGCTAGTAGCTTAGGACTTAAAATTTTGAGCCCTGTATATATATA
>NW_017308650.1:108395-118423 GCF_000935625.1 Nanorana parkeri
CTTTGTATTAATGAATACAAAGTTTTATACAAAGCCTGCCGTGATTGGCTCAGCGCGGTATACTGTATGTAGCCGAAGCTACCGTACATACAGTATTACCGCATGGTATATAGATACATTGGTATCTATATACCAATGTGTCTATCTATATACCAATGTATCTATATATATACCAATGTGTCTATCTCTATACCAATGTATCTATCTATATACCAATGTGTCTATCTATATACCAATGTGTCTATCTATATACCAATGTATCTATATACCAATGTGTCTATCTATATACCAATGTATCTATCTATATACCAATGTATCTATCTATATATCAATGTATCTATATACCAATGTGTCTACCTATATACCAATGTGTCTATCTATATACCAATGTATCTATCTATATATCAATGTATCTATCTATCTATCTATCTATCTATCTATCTATCTATCTACCTATATATCTATCTAAAAATTCTAAATACCAATGTATCTATCCATATACCAATGTATCTATCTATATACCAATGTGTCTATCTACATTCCAATGTATCTATCTATATACCAATGTATCTATCTATATACCAATGTATCTATCTATATACCAATGTGTCTATCTACATACCAATGTGTCTATCTATATACCAATGTATCTATATACCAATATATCTCTCTATATACCAATGTATCTCTCTATATACCAATGTATCTCTCTATATACCAATGTGTCTCTCTATATACCAATGTGTCTCTCTATATACCAATGTATCTATATACCAATGTGTCTCTCTATATGAATGATGAAGGTTTTGTCAGGAGCTCCAGGATAAGAATTTGGCCGGACGTTTCCCATACTTTGTGATCCCCTGATATCATTTTTTTATTTGGTGATTAAATATGACAGTTGTCACCAAGAGAGAAAGTGATGGGAAATCCAAAATTTTAGAGTTGTAACCAGAACAGGAGGGGGAGGGGAAACCTTCTGAGGGCGGCAAATGTTCTAGTGACAACTTCTCTCGCTTTGTGGAGATTTTCACTCACTTCCCCGTTTTAATCTCCGAAACAGGAAGTGAAGGGAAATCTGTGGCTGTAGTTATTTTCGTGCGATATTTAATGCATTTAATCATTTCTTTTTTTGTTTTTGTTTTCCTCTTTGCAGTCTACCAAGTTGCTTTTGCGACTTTTCCGAGTTTTCGAGATGTCACAGATTTCGGAGCTTTGAGAGCTTTCTGTTTTTAGTTGAATTCTTTCACGGAATCAGCTATAAATGTACACACGTTGGAGGTTACATCGAGTGAGTATCTTGTCATAGGTGACTGGCAATGCATGAACCCGTATTATTGATTCATCTGGTGATCAGCTTCCCCTATTATTAATGATAGAGGAGTCCATTAGTGTATTCCGGGCCTCGCAGTACGGCTTGCAGTAAACCCTGTAACCCTGTTCCCAGTGATAAGGAGCCATGGGCTGCTGTGCTACTTGTCCTATCCCTCCTCTATAAGGCCCGGTTCACACCTGGGCGTATTACAGGTCCGTATGAACGCGCTACAAAACGCCCTACGCCCAAAGAAGTACAGGAGCTTCTTTGGGGTGTTTTTGTCCAGCGTATCCATTGGGATACAGCCAGGTAGCCCTCGGAAACACGCACTTGTCGCGCGTTTTTTTTACCGCGAATCGTGTGACGAAACGCGCGACAAACGCGTATATTCGATACGCCTAGGTGTGAACCCAGCCTAAAGGAACTCATTCCAGCCGTAGTCACCAAGGTGTCCCTGGGGCCCCCTTTACCTCCGTCCTAAGCAGAAACACTTAATTGCAATGGATAGATACCATAGATGGGCCCCTGGAGCCCGGGGGGAATCCTTGTGCACCCGCAGAGTTTGCACAATTATTAGTCCTGTCCCTGACTCATTCCCATCGTATTTAGGACCTTCAGGTCTCGTTCACACCTAGGCGTATTGCATATGCGCGTCTGCCGCGCGTTTTTTTACCGCGATTCGCGGTAAAAAAAGTAGCGCGACCGTCGCACGTTTCCGAAGGCTACTTGGCTGTATCCCAATGGAAAGGCACAACAAAACGGCCCAAAGTAGTACCTGGACCTTTTCAGGCGTGGGCCGTTTTGTAGCGCGTTAGGGACGGGCGGAAATACGCCAAGGTGGGAACGAGACCATTGAATACAATGGGATTTATATTTTTGAGCGTTTTGTAGAGCGTTCGTCGAGCGTAGAACGCGCTACAAAACGTTCAGGTGTGCCATTTTCAAACACTTTAGTCACCAGCTGATTAGTAACTCTTTTTAAAATGCTGTGAAAACATCTCACAATATAATAATAATAGTAAACATGAACTCCAAGTGAGATCGCTCATGGGTTTAGATGGAATGGAGAAGAGTTAGAACCTCAGCTGGGTTATTGATGCTGCCTGCGGCCCGTTTGGGAGGTTTCCGCTCAGTTCCTCTCCTCCTGAGATGACAGGAAGTGAGGGGGAACCTTCCCAACACAGAAAATAATAAAACTAGGGATGCACCGATATCGGTATTTTGGTAATATTTTTTCGGTACTCGCCAATACCAATTACCGAGTAACGCAAGTCCCATTCAGGAAGCCAGGTGGCGTGTAAAGACTCGCCACCCGGCTTCCCGATTTATAAGAAAGGCTGTCCCCTCTTACTTTGGTATGTCCAGCCTGTCACCCCTGGGGCCTCTCCAGCCAGCGGCCTTCCTCCAGTACCCAGCCGGAGCCGTCTGGCCGGCCAATCAAGAAGCCGGGCGCCGTGCAATGACGCGACACCCTGCTTTCTGATTGGCCGGGAGGCCGGCTCCTTGCTCCCTCGCCATGAGATGATGAGGGAACATTAAGCCAGCTTCCCGGTCCAAACAGAATGCCGGGTGCAGCGTCATTACACGGCGCCTGGCTTCCTGATTGGCCAGCTTCCCAACCAATCAGGAAGCCGGGCAGCGCGTCATTACATGCTGCCCGGCTTCCTGATTAGCTGGGAAGTCGGCTTCAAATGATAGAGGAGTCCATTAGTGTATTCCGGGCCTCGCAGTACGGCTTGCAGTAAACCCTGTAACCCTGTTCCCAGTGATAAGGAGCCATGGGCTGCTGTGCTACTTGTCCTATCCCTCCTCTATAAGGCCCGGTTCACACCTGGGCGTATTACAGGTCCGTATGAACGCGCTACAAAACGCCCTACGCCCAAAGAAGTACAGGAGCTTCTTTGGGGTGTTTTTGTCCAGCGTATCCATTGGGATACAGCCAGGTAGCCCTCGGAAACACGCACTTGTCGCGCGTTTTTTTTACCGCGAATCGTGTGACGAAACGCGCGACAAACGCGTATATTCGATACGCCTAGGTGTGAACCCAGCCTAAAGGAACTCATTCCAGCCGTAGTCACCAAGGTGTCCCTGGGGCCCCCTTTACCTCCGTCCTAAGCAGAAACACTTAATTGCAATGGATAGATACCATAGATGGGCCCCTGGAGCCCGGGGGGAATCCTTGTGCACCCGCAGAGTTTGCACAATTATTAGTCCTGTCCCTGACTCATTCCCATCGTATTTAGGACCTTCAGGTCTCGTTCACACCTAGGCGTATTGCATATGCGCGTCTGCCGCGCGTTTTTTTACCGCGATTCGCGGTAAAAAAAGTAGCGCGACCGTCGCACGTTTCCGAAGGCTACTTGGCTGTATCCCAATGGAAAGGCACAACAAAACGGCCCAAAGTAGTACCTGGACCTTTTCAGGCGTGGGCCGTTTTGTAGCGCGTTAGGGACGGGCGGAAATACGCCAAGGTGGGAACGAGACCATTGAATACAATGGGATTTATATTTTTGAGCGTTTTGTAGAGCGTTCGTCGAGCGTAGAACGCGCTACAAAACGTTCAGGTGTGCCATTTTCAAACACTTTAGTCACCAGCTGATTAGTAACTCTTTTTAAAATGCTGTGAAAACATCTCACAATATAATAATAATAGTAAACATGAACTCCAAGTGAGATCGCTCATGGGTTTAGATGGAATGGAGAAGAGTTAGAACCTCAGCTGGGTTATTGATGCTGCCTGCGGCCCGTTTGGGAGGTTTCCGCTCAGTTCCTCTCCTCCTGAGATGACAGGAAGTGAGGGGGAACCTTCCCAACACAGAAAATAATAAAACTAGGGATGCACCGATATCGGTATTTTGGTAATATTTTTTCGGTACTCGCCAATACCAATTACCGAGTAACGCAAGTCCCATTCAGGAAGCCAGGTGGCGTGTAAAGACTCGCCACCCGGCTTCCCGATTTATAAGAAAGGCTGTCCCCTCTTACTTTGGTATGTCCAGCCTGTCACCCCTGGGGCCTCTCCAGCCAGCGGCCTTCCTCCAGTACCCAGCCGGAGCCGTCTGGCCGGCCAATCAAGAAGCCGGGCGCCGTGCAATGACGCGACACCCTGCTTTCTGATTGGCCGGGAGGCCGGCTCCTTGCTCCCTCGCCATGAGATGATGAGGGAACATTAAGCCAGCTTCCCGGTCCAAACAGAATGCCGGGTGCAGCGTCATTACACGGCGCCTGGCTTCCTGATTGGCCAGCTTCCCAACCAATCAGGAAGCCGGGCAGCGCGTCATTACATGCTGCCCGGCTTCCTGATTAGCTGGGAAGTCGGCTTCATGCTCTCTCATCACAAGTGACGAGAGAGCATGGAGCCGCTTCCCGGCCAAGCAGGAAACCGACCGCAACCTAACCACTGAACCTTCACATTCTCACATAATTCATTCCCACAGCTACCTCATGTATCACTTCCCCCTCCTCTTTTAGATTGTAAGCCCTCAGGGGCAGGGCCCTCCTTACCATCTTGTCTTGAATTGTATTGTAAGGCCCCATTCACACCTGACCGTTTTGTAGCGCGTCCTACGCTCGATGAACGCTCTACAAAACGGTCAAAAAAATAAATAGCACTGTAGTCAACTGTTATGTCTTCCTTATATTGTAAAGCGCTGCGCAAACTGTTGGCGCTATATAAATACTATGCAATAATAATAATAATGACACGATGACCGTCTTCCTGATACAGGAGGTATCGGGCTAGGCATTGGAGCATTTGGGCGAGTACGAGTACTCGCCCAAATACTCGGTATCGGGACCGATATCGATACTAGTATTGGTGCATCCCTAAATAAAACACTTATAAAAGTTTAAACCCTTACCCGATTCCATCCAAATCTAAAAGTAAATGTCCTCAGTGGAGCTCTGTTTTTAAAATTTGTACTTCTACTTTAAGCTTATTGTTTTTCTATCTACAGGGACACCAAGAGACAGACATGGAGGCCCAGCAAGTGAAAGAGGAAATCATCGGCGAGAATAGGAGGATGGCTGAGAAAATCAAGGCCGAGAGGGAGAGGAAGAAGGAGAAGGAGAGGATAAGAGAAGAGGAAAAGAAGAGAGAGGCCATCCTGAACGCAGAAGAAAAAAGACAGAGATGGGAAGCTAAGAGAAGACAGGATGAGCGTATTCATAAGCGTAACGTACAGATTGTGCGGGCAGCAAGGCGGAAGAAGGGTCTCAAGACATGGAAAAAGAAAGCGCAAAAGACCAAACTGCAGACCAAAAGAGAGGCCCATAAGGGGAGTTTGATCTCCCATGAAAGGCTCGTCAAGAAAAAAAATGAAGACCTGCCCCAAAGAGCAGCTCAATGGAGGCTGAGAGAAAAGAAGCGGAGATACCAGCGGAGAATGTCGATGGAGGCGAAGGAGAAGGAAAAACGGAAAAGAGAAGCTGCAAGAAAGAGAAATGAGGAGTGGTGGAGGAGCTACAGAAACAGCCGGGAGGAGAAGAGAAGAGAGGAGAAAAGGCAGAGGGAGGAAGAGAGGAAGAAGGCAAGGAACATGCAGAGAAAGTATAGGAACGTCTGTCCATTTCATCCACCAAAGAAGATGAGAGAGGAAAGGAGAAAGAAAGAGGAAGAAAAGAAGAGACAGGCGTACATCAAGACCCAAGAGGCGAACATCAGGAGCCTGGAGGGGGACAAAAAGGATGAAATCATGGGACAGGATATAAAGGGACTGGAAGGGACTGAGATCCAGGAGCATAAGAAGTCTCTGCAGGAGGATATAAAAACAGAAATGTCTGAAGAGCCTGCAAAGGAAGAAGAGAAAGAAGACAAGACAGAAGACGATCCAGAGATAGAGGAAAAAGTGACAGAAGTCGAATCCCCCGCCACTCATCATTTCCTGCCCTCTCTGCGCCAAAACCTTTTGAGGTGGATACGGGTAAGTGTGTCATTCCTATTTGATGGGATATGTACTGTAGGTTACTTGACGCATTTTTGGAGTTGAGAAGGCATTTCCTTTATAGGAGAGCTATGGGGTCAGGGCTTTTCCCCATAGTTCTCCTAAGGGTAACGGGAGGACACAAACTAGCGTCCTCCCGTCACTCAAAGCTCAGTATATAGAGAGCTGCTGCTCGCGGTATACTGAGACGCCGCAGCTGAAACGGATCCCGACAATTGTGCCGGGATCCACCCAGCTGCGTGAGTGACAGCTGGCTCTGCCTATCTAGAGGCAGAGCCACCTGTTCCTGCCCCCTCCCCCATACGTTCCGCCAGTCAGAGCTGGAAGATCGGACAGGGGAGAAGAATCCAGTCACTCCCCTGTCATGGCTCTCTGCTGGCATAGGATCGAGAAGTGAGCGAGCGAAGGTATGCGTTCGCTCACTTCCCGATCTACTGAGCCGACCCGTGACTTCTGGTCTCAGGAAAAGGGACACAGAGCAGGAATCCCAGGCACAGAGGAGGAGGAGGGTGAGCTTCCAGAAAAGTGTTGAGAAGAAGCTAACAAATTGGTTGCGGATCTGCTATAAGTGACCCTGACACATGTTATGTTTAGGCCACTTGGGTTTTTTTTTTTATTTAGAATGGGGGGGGTGGGGGGACCAGTGATGATGGTGGAATTTGCCATATACCGGGGTGGAGGAATAGGGTTTAGATAAGAGTTCTCATAGCTGTTTGACAGAAATGCTTTCTATAAAGTGATATATTAGAGTCAGATGAAGAGAGTTTTGTCACAACTAACTTGTTATTCTTTTACTGACAGCGCTTGCCTAAGTGGGACCAGGGGAAGGATTCCGCTGCTTGCAGTGTTTCCTCCAGCGGGTACGTTTCTTTATTATAGTTTCCCTTGTACAATGTAATACCATCATTAGGAACACGAGCAGCAACGGACCCCCGCCACCTTCTCACCAGGTCACTCCCCCCCCGGGGTGAGGTTTGGAAGAAGAGAGGCGTTGGAGCAGGGACGTAACTAGAAATCACAGGGCCCCATAGCAAAATGTTGTATGGGGCCCCGTGATTGCTAGTTATGCCACTTGCAGAGCCCACCTGATATACCAAACAGCCCACCTGAGAGTGACCCTGCAGAGCCCACCATAGACTCTCTATAGTTGGCTCTGCAGGGTCTCAGATGGGCTGCACACCTGTCAGGGCTGTCCGCCTCCGTGGTCGCCGGGCCTCGCCTCCTCTTCCGTCCCCCGGCTCCTCTTCTATCGACGGGCCCCGCCTCCTCTTACATCACTAGCTCTTCGTCCCAGGGCCCTGCCTCCTCCTTCACTCCGAACGCCGGCCTCTTCTGCAGCAGCTGCTGGCTCTCACTGACACAGCTCCGCAGCAGCTGTTCCTCTTCACAGCCGCTGCTGAGCTGTGTCAGTGACAGCCGAAACCCTGATATGCCATAGCGACCCAGGCGGCCCACGCGGCATCAGAGGGATGCCCTGGTCCGGCCCCATAGCGGCCGCCTGGGTCGGTATGGTGATTGTTACGCCACTGCGTTGGAGGTGCTTTTGCTAGTTTTTACAAAAAGCCCAGCTTAGTGTTAGGGTTAGAATTAACCTAACCCTAAGGTTTCTCTAACACAAGTGCAGCTCATGAGTTACAAGTCACGTTTTAATGAAACAAAGCAAAATTACTCTTGTTCTGATTTCTCTTCCAGGCTTCCAGAAGATGATGATGAAGGGCAATCTTCTAGAATTCCAGAAGAAGATAGAGAGGGAAGCGAGGCTCCGAGGTCACGCTTCAGACGGCTTCTTCAAAGGTCCCGCTTCAGACGGCTTCTTCAAAGGTCCACTCGGGGTAGCTAAAGGACTATCAGGGGACCCAAATAATAATTAGAATACAATCAGCCTGTATTACATTACTGAATGTTCCTTTCCTAGTAAATGGAATAGAACAGTGGTCAGTCAACCTGGTCAGGGCCCCTGTTCGATCGAAAGTTCGAACTTATCGAGTTCTGCGACCGAGTGACTTCCGGTTTCGTTACAACTAAGAGGTTTGGCCAAGAAACTTGTTCTGCACGAGCGCCAGCCAAGGCATTGGCCTATACACATACAGCACAGCAATGAAGCAATAAAATGAACTAGGAATATATACTCCGGTGCCTAAAATTTCTTATCTCATGGCCCTGACTGAGCTTATAAACAGGGTTCCCAGCCAAGTATCAGACCAGCTGCTTCTGTAGAAGAAACTGCCTTATATAAATTGTCATTACAAGGGAAACATGCATCTCAGAAATGGCATCAAGTGCTAAACAAGCCGTACGTCACGTATCGGAAAGGTGATAGTTCTCCGTTCTATTGTCTAATCAATCATGTTTTCTCTGTTCCACAGATGACAGATGCATTCCCCTGCAAGTGTGCACACCCTGGAGATGAGGAGGACCAGTAGAGGGCACACTGTGCAGTAAGTAAAAGATGAGTAAGGAAGTAAAAAAAAAATCATAACAATTGGTGATGACTAAAGAAATATGAAAAAGAAAAAAGAAAAAAATGTAAAAAGAAAAAAAACAATAAAACAAAAACATTTCAAACCAATCCTGCCACCCTCGCCATCTTATTTGAATGAACACATGCACATATGGCATGCACGTGTATGTCAATCGGGAGGGCAAGTTCTAACTCTCGGACAAAAGTAGGAACCTACTGGAGGATATGGACTGAACACATAGGAGTTACTCCCAGCACACATATACCTCTGAGTTCCTTTCCTAGACCCTAGGCTGCACTTCCTGGAGGCATATACCTCTTAGGTGGAATTATAATTTATCCCGGTTTTTCCTTCCCTTATCCTTTTCCCAGTTTCATTTCGCTTCCTCCCCCTTAACCCCTCTTTTTTTCTTCCTCATTCCTTTCTTGTTTTCTCATCGTCTCCTGCTTTGTAAGGTTTCTAACATAAAAAGGAAAAAGGTTTTCCTACGGAGATTTGTTCTGTTGTACACTATATTGCAAAAAGTATTTGGCCCCTCCCCCTCCAAATCATTGGACTCAGGTGTTCCGTGAAACTTCCTTGCTACTAAATATTCCGCGGTCACGTGTTACTGGTATTCTAACAAAGTGGAAGCAACTGGGAACAACAGCAACTCAGCCACAAAGTGGTAGGCCACGTAAAATGACAGAGCGGGGTCAGCGCATGCTGAAGTGCGCAGAAGTCTCCAACTGTCTGCAGAGCCAATAGCTACAGACCTCCAAACTTCGTGTGGCCTTCAGATTGGCACAACAACAGTGCGTAGAGAGCTTCATGGAATGGGTTTCCATGGCCGAGCAGCTGCATCCAAGCCGCACATCACCAAGTGCAATGCAAAGCGTGGGATGCCGTGGTGTAAAGCACGCCGCCACTGTACTCTAGAGAAGGGGAGACGTGTTCTCTGGAGTGACCAATCACGCTTCTCTGTCTGGCAATCCGATGGGCATATCTGGATTTTGGCGGTTGCCAGGAGAACGGTACTTGCCTGACTGCATTGTGCCAAGTGTAAAGTTTGGTGGAGGGGGGGGATTATGGTGTGTGGAGGGGGCGGGGTTGTTTTTCAGGGGTTGGGCTTGGCCCCTTAGTCCCAGTGAAGGGAACTCTAAAGGCATCAGCATACCAAGACATTTTGGACAATTTCATGCTCCCAACTTTGTGGGAACAGTTTGAGGACGGCCCCTTCCTGTTCCAACATGACTGCGCACCAGTGCACAAAGCAAGGTCCATAAAGACACGGATGGGGGAGTTTGGGGGGGAGGAACGTGACTGGCC
>NW_017308650.1:119548-121326 GCF_000935625.1 Nanorana parkeri
TTTGGCGGTTGCCAGGAGAACGGTACTTGCCTGACTGCATTGTGCCAAGTGTAAAGTTTGGTGGAGGGGGGGGATTATGGTGTGTGGAGGGGGCGGGGTTGTTTTTCAGGGGTTGGGCTTGGCCCCTTAGTCCCAGTGAAGGGAACTCTAAAGGCATCAGCATACCAAGACATTTTGGACAATTTCATGCTCCCAACTTTGTGGGAACAGTTTGAGGACGGCCCCTTCCTGTTCCAACATGACTGCGCACCAGTGCACAAAGCAAGGTCCATAAAGACACGGATGGGGGAGTTTGGGGGGGAGGAACGTGACTGGCCTGCACAGAGTCCTGACCTCAACCCGATAGAACACCTTTGGGATGAAGTAGAGCGGAGACTGCGAGCCCGGCCTTCTCCCCCAACATCAGTACCTGACCTCACAAATGGTCCAACATTCCCATAGACACACTCCTAAACCTTGTGGACGCCTTCCCAGAAGAGGCGGAGCTGTTATAGCGGCAAAGGGCGGAGCCAACCCAATACTGAACCCTACAGACTAAGACTGGGATGCCATTAAAGTTCATGTGCGTGTAAAGGCCGGCGTCCCAATACTTTTGGTAACATAGTGCATATGTTTAGAACAAGCTGTACCAATATCTTTTAATGTATATTTCTTAGTTATTGTTTTTATGCCGTCTTGGACATCCCTTTTTTTAAATCCTTTTATTCTTAGTGTAATGCTCAGTTTCTTCTTCTCGGACATGTTATATGCTACCTGCTGTTCGCATATTGTTCTCTGTATGTAGATATTCATCAATAAAGAATTACAAAAAAAAAAGTCTTAAGAAATGTCAAAATTGAGTCTCTAGAAGGCTGTGGAGCAGAATCATCTTCCTTTATTATAAACTATAGAAAGAGTTCTCAATACTTTGGGGGTCATATATTCTAGCTGCAGAAGCAGGATTTCACAAATAATGTTATAGCCCCTATCACCTTCTGTGAGGTGGCTACTAGACACTAGGGCTATTCACAGAAGGGTGAGGAGTGTGGAGAAGGCCGGAGAAGTGAACAATCTAGGACACAATAGCTGATTAGGAAAAATGCTCCAATTCAGCTCATTTCCCAGTTCAACTATGATGTCCTAGATCAGGGGTCAAAATTTCAAGACCTGAGCTACTAGCCAGGCCTTAAAGGAGAACTATGGGGTCAGGGCTTTTCCCCATAGTTCTCCTTAGGGTAACGGGAGGACACAAACTAGCGTCCTCCCATCACCCTAAGCTCAGTATACAATTATGCCGGGATCCGCCCTGCTGCATGAGTGACAGCTGGCTCTGCCTATCTTAAGGCAAAGCCAGCTGTACCCGCCCCTCCCCCCCGTCCATTCTGCCAGTCAGCGCTGGAGGATCGGACAGGGGAGGGGGGAATCCAGCCCCTCCCCTGTCACGGCTCTCTGCCGTGACAGGATCGAGAGGTGAGCGAACCCGGTATGTGTTCGTTCACTTCCCGATCTACTGAGCCGACCTGTGACAGTCTCATTGTCACATGTCGGCTAGAACTATGAGGATGAGTGAAAATCACTCACCTCATAGTTCTCCTTTAAGAGTTACTCGCCACCAGTTGCCCACCTAACCCCTACCCTGCCCCGGCCTTAACTCCGCCCACTAAACACGCCTCCTTAAAATATCTTATGAAATGACACTGTTATATGTTTTTTTGCAGAATAAAGCTACAAAAATAAATAATAACAACAACTTTAACAATATTACCATAAAGCCCCCTGCCCCCACTTAAAAAAAAATA
>NW_017308650.1:121350-128234 GCF_000935625.1 Nanorana parkeri
CGTAATATAATAATCCCCCCAGTTCCCTGCCCCCCACAACGTAAAGTAAAACAATGAAACCTGCTTGTCTTTCTGCAGGGAGGAGGTAGATCCCTGGTGATCTAGTGGTGATTAGTGAGGTCTGCTGCAGACCTTACTAATCATTTCGTTTTTCAACCGGAGCTCAGTGAAAGGCTGCGGCACTCAAAGCGAGCAGAGTTCTGTCTTGTAGTAAGAAGGGAATGTACTGCAGAGACAAATCTATACTTCTGCCACTTTATAGATCACTGGTTCGGCCTCATCTGGAGTACTCAGTCCAGTTTTGGTCACCAGTCCACAGAAAGGAGGTCCTTGAACTGGAAAGAGTCCAGAGAAGGGCAACTAAATTAATTAAGGGAATGGAGGGCCAAAGCTATGAGATGAGGTTACTCCCGCTGGGGTCTGCGGTAGTGTCTGCACGATAAGGGGATGTGCTCAGTGTGTTCTTAGTGGGGCTGTGAATCATCTGTGTTGAACTCTGCAGGGTCTCAGGCTGCTAAGGGCACATGAGACCCTGCAGAGGCCACCATAGACCCCACAGAGGCTGCCAGAGAGAAAGCTAAGGACATCTGAGACCTGGTAGAGCCCTTGACAGATCATGTACAGGCCCCCTGAGGCCCTGCAGTCTCAGGGGGCTGTGCAGCATCTGTGGTGTGCTCTGTCCACCATATACCTAGCAGAGGTCCACATGATAGCTTGGTCAAGCTCCGGGTGGCTAATCATGTTCTGTGTTGTCCTTTGAAAGGTGCAGAGCACCCCCCATGAATACTGCAAACCCCCCCTCATACCCGCCCAAGCCCCCCACATATACTTCAGAGAACCCCAGAGACAGAGCAGGGGGTCTGTGGTGCCCTTTGCGCACTGCAGAGCACCTTATGGCTCCTGCACAGCCCAGCAAAGGGCATGAGACTCTTTCTTGGTGTGTCGTGTGGTTAATCTATGCTGTGCTATGGCTGCACAGTCCTCCTTCCTTGCATGGCCTGACATCTTGTCAACACGCCCTCCTTGTCCTGAGCGCCAGACACGTTGGCCTCCTCAGCCTCTGCGCTCCACAGGGTACCCTATTGGTCTTTCCAGTACAACTGTATCCCCGGCCACGGCCCCGTGTCCGATGTAGACAGGGGTAATCAATCATTTGCTATCCTTTTGGCAAGCATCAAGTCAAACATCGCTGTCCAAAAGGATCCAAGTGACGAACATCATTATGCTACATGTTTCACATCCAACAGAGATGCTGAACCTGTTGGTGCTTCTGCAAGCCAGACAAAGGGTCCATGATCGCTTACATGAGTGAAGAGCTGTGTGTGTCCCTTTAAGTAGCGTGTTGGGGGTGGCAACTGTTCCAGGTGGCAGTGCTGTTATAACGTGGCATTTCATAGGCGACACCTCCAATTGCCCCTACAAGGCTGACGCATTGGAAGACACGACCCAGAAAAGGACATGGTCCTGCACCACGTGTGTCCACATAACGGATGGCCCCAATTTGCTTAGGAAAATATCTACTTTTGTAATGACGAGCTACATGAGAACTTCTAACACCACAAAACCGCACTCACTCTCCCTCCTAGCTGTCTTTGCTTGCTAAATCTCATGGATGTCTCTACTTCTTCATGCTCCTGGATGTCTCTACTTCTTCATGCTCCTGGATGTCTCTACTTCCTTATCCTCCTGGATGTCTCTACTTCTTCATCCTCCTGGATGTCTCTACTTCTTCATGCTCCAGCCTGTCTGTCCTGTCTGTGCCACCTGTCTTTCCTCGTTTTCTCGGCTGGCTCTCTCCACTCCACTGGCAGTCTATCTTCTGTCGTTCCTGGCTGTCTCTCCTTCCTCGCTCCCCTGGCTTTCTTTCCTCTCTCTCTCTCCTGTCCTGTCTCTCCCCGCTATCTCTCTCTCGTACCTCACCTTGCTGTATTTTGCCAACAGTGTAGTGCAGCAGGCTGTGTAAAGTAATATAGTTTGATGTAATACATAGCACTTCAACCCCCAGTATCCACCAGAAAGGAGTCAGGGAGTTTGTCTCTTTACACTCAGGCTAATAGGTAATCATGTGCGTCCATGTAAATAAAACAAAATAAATTAGATAAATGGCCCGCCATTCCCAACATTCCTGATCTACCAGCATCAGCTTTGCAAACTACAGTTAGATCACTATCGTCCCAAATGGGCACCGCTGATGTCTAAAAATAGCTGTGGAACACTGGCTCCTTAAACATTACCCTTTATGTGTAAACATCATTATCACAACTAATGTGTACCACACTGATTTATGTATATGTCCGTACTTACATGTCACCCTGCCCATTGTATTAGTTAGTTTGGATTTATTTTTCCTCTTGTCTCCTTATGTACAAAACACAAAGTAGAAAAATAGTACCGTGTTTCCCCGAAAATAAGACATAGTTACATAGTATTTGAGGTTGAATAAAGACATTAGTTCATAAAGTCCAACCTATTAGGATCTCATTCTAGGAGTACCTGTACCCCTGTATATTACCTGTACCCCTGTATATTACCTGTACCCCTGTATATTACCTGTACCCCTGTATGTTACCTGTACCCCTGTATATTACGGTCCCTTAAGAAATCGTCCAAAAGTTTCTTGAACAATTCCACATTCTTTGCTGAAATCACTGCCTGTGGCAGTGAGTTCCAGCCCCTACAAGGCTGACGCATTGGAAGACACGACCCAGAAAAGGACATGGTCCTGCACCACGTGTGTCCACATAACGGATGGCCCCAATTTGCTTAGGAAAATATCTACTTTTGTAATGACGAGCTACATGAGAACTTCTAACACCACAAAACCGCACTCACTCTCCCTCCTAGCTGTCTTTGCTTGCTAAATCTCATGGATGTCTCTACTTCTTCATGCTCCTGGATGTCTCTACTTCTTCATGCTCCTGGATGTCTCTACTTCCTTATCCTCCTGGATGTCTCTACTTCTTCATCCTCCTGGATGTCTCTACTTCTTCATGCTCCAGCCTGTCTGTCCTGTCTGTGCCACCTGTCTTTCCTCGTTTTCTCGGCTGGCTCTCTCCACTCCACTGGCAGTCTATCTTCTGTCGTTCCTGGCTGTCTCTCCTTCCTCGCTCCCCTGGCTTTCTTTCCTCTCTCTCTCTCCTGTCCTGTCTCTCCCCGCTATCTCTCTCTCGTACCTCACCTTGCTGTATTTTGCCAACAGTGTAGTGCAGCAGGCTGTGTAAAGTAATATAGTTTGATGTAATACATAGCACTTCAACCCCCAGTATCCACCAGAAAGGAGTCAGGGAGTTTGTCTCTTTACACTCAGGCTAATAGGTAATCATGTGCGTCCATGTAAATAAAACAAAATAAATTAGATAAATGGCCCGCCATTCCCAACATTCCTGATCTACCAGCATCAGCTTTGCAAACTACAGTTAGATCACTATCGTCCCAAATGGGCACCGCTGATGTCTAAAAATAGCTGTGGAACACTGGCTCCTTAAACATTACCCTTTATGTGTAAACATCATTATCACAACTAATGTGTACCACACTGATTTATGTATATGTCAGTACTTACATGTCACCCTGCCCATTGTATTAGTTAGTTTGGATTTATTTTTCCTCTTGTCTCCTTATGTACAAAACACAAAGTAGAAAAATAGTACCGTGTTTCCCCGAAAATAAGACATAGTTACATAGTATTTGAGGTTGAATAAAGACATTAGTTCATAAAGTCCAACCTATTAGGATCTCATTCTAGGAGTACCTGTACCCCTGTATATTACCTGTACCCCTGTATATTAACGGGGTAGGTCTTACTTTAGGGGAAACACGGTATGTTTTCCATCATGAATCAATCAAAAAAGTGACTCACTCTTGTTTGCGATCTGTTTGCTGTTCGTAATTGCAATATTGCATAACCTGAAATCAAACACTTCACGCATGTGTAAGATTCCAAAAATATATTTATTACTTACAAAAGCTGTGTAGCCAGCACTCAGCATAGATATGAATGAACATTAACATGCCAACATTGAAGTCCTTTGTATGGCTGTGTATATTATAACTTATGGATTTCATCCATCACATTCCCAAGGGACCTCCGTAGCTCGAGCAGATGTTCCACTACATCATCAATGATCCCACAGCAGCGCATAACCACGGCACATAGTCTACCGCGTGGGATTTGATCAGGCCGATGGTGGCTGAAACTGTCTGTTTAAAATGAATGATCATGTTAGAATTTGTAATGTCGTAAATAAATGTATACAGAAGCTAAACATATATCTGCTTGTGTGCTATCTTGCTACCTACCAGAGCCCGAGCTTCCAGACATTTGTCCTGTTGCCCCGCTCGACGCCTCCACCTCTTGCGCTGCACAAGAACAATAACATTACAAACTTCAATCCAGTGTCGTGGCACAAAGCAAATAACATACCATAGTCAGCATGGGAAGTCGGACTGTCTTTAATCCCGTGTGGCTCTTCCTGTACCTTACAAACATCCACCTCTGGTTCTGAAAATAAAGCATCATAGCACAATTGTTTGGGTAACTTAAGGGTCCCACAAAATATTAGGCACATTTGGGGCAATAGTACATACCTAGTGATGCATTGCTACTTCCGACTGATGAAGTAGCAATGCATCACTGGGTATGTCCCACTGTCACCACGTCCAGATCATCATCTGTAAATACATTTGCAAAATTAAAAATAACTGGATATGTACGTTCTACAATAGTATTTTTCTTGCCTCCAGAACATACCGGAGGACACACTGTGACTCCCAGATTTTTGAGCCGCCTGCGGGTCACTATCCTCACGAGAGACACTGCACACATCCACATTGCTGTCTGTATGGTAAGTCAATGAGCATTAACATTGCAGATTTGTGTGTTGAATCCAATTATTGCTGCGCACTACTAAGAAATGGAAAATAATAATAGATACTAGTTATGTGACGTGCATCATATTGCTCCCACTCCTTGGCCTTAAGACAAGACAGGTGGGAGCGTGGCCTGACTATGACGGAGTACGGACGCTGAACTTCTGAGCTCCGCTGCTATCCGGGCATCACTCATCTACCACATCACCAAGACTCCTTCACCCGATGTCCAAGAGGTGCAAAACCGCGGGGGGGACACACGGGAACCCCTCGGGCGACTTACACCCCTTCTTCTCCTCCCCATCAGTCTCCACACGGTCCGCGACGGCTAACCGCATGGCGCCGCGGGACACGCTGCGGCCTACAATCACGTCCGCGACCCGAGCCATAATGGGACTCCCTCCCCTGCAAGGACCTGCAGACCCGGTCCTCGCACCGGACGACTTTACCGGACCTCCACCGGGCCCCACTGTGGAACACATGCCGCCCGGTCCTACCGCTCACGTGGTGCCGCCGGAACCGGGACTCCTCTCTCAGCAGGTGAGATGTCGGCCATCCTCCTTTCCCTTCCCACTAAGCGGGACATGGCACTGCTGGTCTCCAATATGGAAGCCGCCTTGAGGCAGGACATTGCGGGGATCACAGCCTCAGTCTCCCAACTAGAGGGCCAGGTCACCTCGCTCCACACTAGCCACGACACTACGAACCGACGCTTGGCGGACCTGGAAGCCAGGGTCCTGCATCAGGAAGCCAGACTTACCTCTATGACGTTGTCACACGACGACCTGGAAAATCGCTCCCGCTGCGAGGCCTACCTGAAACCATGGTTGCAGCGGACCTCAGGCCGGTAGTGTCCCACATCCTTAATATCACGATGGATAAACCGCCCGACACCCCCCTGGAACTAGACCGGGTCCATCGTGTGGGAGGGCCACGACCTGATAGGGACACCCGTCCCAGGGACGTCCTCTGCCGAGTACACCACTACACGGTCAAAGAAACCATCCTCCATCAAGCTTGGCGCAAAGGACCGACTCCCTTCGAGAGTGCGGACATCACCCTCCTACCTGACTTATCCAGGCGCACTTTACAGATGCGCCGCATGCTCCAACCGTTGCTAGCTGTGATCCGGGGCGCTCTACTCGTGGGGCTATCCATTCTGCCTGAGTGTCCGCAAGAACGGGGAGTCGTTTGTACTCCGCAACCCAGACCAGCTCCCAGCCCTATCCCGCCTAGGTGGAGATACCTGACTGGCTCCAACCTGACCTGCCTGAGATGCCGCGTTCCATGCCTCAACGCAACCGACGACGAGATCCTTCGGCGTGAGACCGCGGCCGCAGATCCCAACCACTCCAGGTGCGGACCCGGAACCCCGCGTTAACGAATGGGACCCTACCTCCAGAGAAATGTGAACACTCCCCACTGTAGCCGTCAACTCATCGGTGTTTTGCTGAAGAACCTGCACCCTGTCCCCCAGATGCCAGCATCCCTCCGGACTTCACGCAAGACCCACGTACACACCCGGACTAGTATCTAACTCTGCACCAAACTCACTGGCCGACACGCATCCGACCATGGGTGATGTATACGTGCAGGCCTCCACACATAGACATAATCGATTATTGTACTGTGTCTGCCTCCCGTGCGGGGGGGAATCGACGGCCTAGATCCTGGTCTGGGCGGTTCGGTTCCCCCCCGTTGGGATGTGGACGAGGATGGCCTGGGTTGACCGGCACTGCCGACATAGCTCTGGGACCACAACATTTTCATATCCCCTTAGGGGTGCCGATGGTGTTCTGTTCATTTATTGATGTGCCCCGTACCCCCTGGGGCTGTGGCTAGCAGCGTCGGGGAATATGTGGGGGAATTCTCGTTCATTGCTTGCGGAGCTCCGTTTGTGGGCGACATGTGGTGTAGATGCACTGTATCCTTGTCGGGCGCTGGGGGGGATGGAAATCCGGGTCAACCCGGGGACCCCTCCCCTCCCGCGCCTGCATACGGCAGAAGCCGGCTGC
>NW_017308650.1:128697-133559 GCF_000935625.1 Nanorana parkeri
CCCGCCACCCCTCCCCGCTAGGGTATACCCCCATCCCCTACGTAAGTCAACACCTTACCTCCATCCCCAGCCCCCACTCACTCTTCTCCACTTCCCCCGCGCCTGCGGCCAGAACATGGCAACCCTCAAAATCCTCTCCACCAAGGGCCTGAATATCCCTGAAAAGAGGAGAATGATCCTGGATGAACTCCACCGCCAGAGAGCAGAGGTTGCGTTCCTTCAGGAGACGCACTTTCAGATAGACAACACCCCACGTATAGAAACCAGAAGGTATCTAACTGCCTACCACAGCTGCTCACCTGACAAACGGTCCAGGGGAGTTAGTATCCATATATCGCACAGGTTATAGTGGTCCCTCATGGACCAGTATGCGGGGGAGGAGGGCAAGGTCCTGTTCCTGAAGGGGACCATAGGCCCACAGGTCCTGACGTTTGCCAACGTTTATGTCCCTAACCAGCACCAACTTACTTTCCTGGAGAGGGTGCTGGACCGACTGTCGGAGTTCCGGGAGGGTATGCTCGTTCTCGGGGGGGATTTTAACCTCATTTTTTAACCGGGTATAGACTCCTCGAGATCCTCCTCCCATCTCTCCTACGCGACACTTAGACGACTCAAGCGATGCCTGTTCTCCTACCAGCTCCTGGATGTATGGCGGCTACAACACTCCCACCACCAGGGACTACACCTACTTTTCGGCCCTACATCAAAGCTATACCCGCATAGACCTATTTCTAATCCACCACAGCCAATTATCCAGAGTTACCCGCACAGACATTGGGAACATCACCCTTTCTGACCACGCCCCAGTCTCCCTCCATCTAGACCTGGAGACCCCCCCACCCGGCCCCTGGCAGTGGAGGCTGAATGACTCCCTCCTCCAGGAACCCGGTTTTGCCGATACACTGGGGAGGGACATCACCCTGTTTTTCGCTGAAAATACCACACCAGATACCCCTCCCTACATGGTCTGGGAGGCGCACAAAGCCACCATCAGGGGCCTGATTATTGCCCAGGGCTCCAGGATTAAGAAACAGAGACTGAGGGAAACGGCTGACCTTCTAGCACAGATCCACGCCTTAGAAACCCGACACAAGCGCACCTCTGAACCCACCGTAGGAGCCCAACTGCAACTAGTGCGAGAACAGCTTCGCTCTTTGTCCAGCTCTAGGGTCAAATCGACGATGCTTAAATGCCAACGTACTTTTTACAAGTACGGCAACCAATGCGGCAAGTATCTTGCTAGGGCGCTGCGCAAGCAACACACCCGGGCGTATGTCCCCTCTGTCACTACGTCCACAGGCACCAAACTCTCCCTATCGGCAGAAATAGCGGAAGCATTTACTGACTACTATAGAGACCTGTACAACTTAACGGAATCCTCGGTGTCGCAAGACGTCCAGACCCCTCAGGCCGGCATTGCCCAGTATATCCAGAACTCAGGTATCCCGACCCTCGCCCCAGAAGTCACCTCATTGCTGGAAACCCCGATCACAGCACTGGAGCTGGAATCGGCGCTCAAACTCACCCACGCCGGCAAAGCCCCTGGGCCAGATGGCTACTCTTTAACATACTATAAGCGCTACCTGCCACTCCTTACCACACCATTCCTAACCGCAATTAACTCCATTCTTGATGCACACACACCCCCGCCCGAATCTCTTAGAGCCCACATCACGGTGATACCCAAAGCAGGTAAAGACCGGCCCTCTGCCCTAGTTACCGGCCGATATCCCTCCTCAACGTCAATACTAAATTATTTGCCAAAATCCTATACCACAGATTGATACCCCATCTGGAGCTACTCATCCACCCTGACCAAACTGGATTCATCCCCACCAGAGAAGCACAGGATAACACCACCCGAGCGCTGGGGGTGCTCCACTCCGCTCGATCGAGCGCCACCCCGTGTGTACTGCTGTCCACAGATGCGGAGAAGGCGTTCGATCGGGTGGACTGGGGGTTCCTCCGGTGCACTCTGGAGACGATCGGGGTGGGCCCGGGTATGCGATCCTGGATTAATGCGCTTTATTCTTCCCCCTCCGCATAAGTACGGGTGAACGGTATCCTATCCCCTATCTTCCCGATCACCAACGGCACCCGCCAGGGTTGCCCCCTCTCGCCACTTCTCTTTGTACTCACTCTAGAGCCCCTGTTGCGCACGATCCGAGCGAATCCAGACATCCAAGGCATCTCATCCGGATCCAAGACCCAGAAGGTCGCCGCGTTCGCAGAAGACCTCCTTTTTTTTCTCACCTCCCCGGACGTCTCTATCCCTGTCCTCCTTCAGGAGCTGAAAACGTAAGGTACCCTTACGAACTTCCGTATCAACTCCCAATAATCAGAGGCCCTTCATATCTCGCTCACGGGCCCTGCACTTGGCAGGGTCCTCCATAACTTCCCCTTTAAGTGGACCCCCAACGCCATCAAGTACCTGGGCATACTACTTCCCAAGGACCCGTCCCTTGCATTCACATTGAACTTTCCACCGCTTCTGTCCCGCATCAAGTCAGATTTAGAGACCTGGACGAAAAACACCTTTTCCTGGATGGGGCGGTGCAACATCCTAAAACAGTCCATTCTCCCTCGGCTACTATACCCCATCCAAGCACTCCCGATCCACATACCTACTTCCTTTTTTCGCTCTACCCGAGCAATATTCAGAGAGTTTGTATGGGCCCACAAACCACCTAGACTGAGCTATGACGTGTTGCGGAGACCCTAGAGCATGGGAGGGATGTCCCAACCGGCACACGCGAATACTACATAGCTGCGCACTTGACACGGGTTGTAGACTGGTGCTGCAATTCTAACTCCAAACTCTGGGTCCACCTGGAACAGTCGTTCTCAGAGGCGCCGCTGGCCTCTCTCCCATGGAGTTCCTCCCCCGTTACTCCGCCCTTGCGGACCCATCCCACCATAGACCCTACGCTGCAGCTAGCACGCACGACCTTCGCCAAGGGTCTCCTATGCACCACTCCCTCCCCCCCTGTACCCTATACTGGATAACCCCTCCTTCCCCCCTGGGGTCGGCCCGCGCACATACACCCCCCTACGGGGCCTGGGCATGACAAAAGCGTTACACTTTCTCACTTCTCCGGAGTGGCCCTCAGCGGACGCTCTCCGCACCCGAACGCGCTACGGCCCGTTGGACTTCTGGTCTTCTGTGCGCTTGTCCCACTTTTTACACACCATCACACCGGTACACAATATGAAGAGACCTCTCACACTCTATGAACAAACTTGCACCCAGACTGACTCCCCCCGACAGACACTCTCCTTCTGCTATCAGCAACTCCTCCAACCCACAGAGCCCTCGCACCTTTGGTTTATGTCAAGATGGGAGGAGGACCTACAGATTACCTTTACACCGGAAGCCCTGACCAAACTGCTTACCCTCTCCTACCGCTCCTCCATCAGTAATAGGTATCAGGAGACAGGCTACAAAATTGTTACCAGATGGTACCGCACACCCCAGGCTCTGCACGCTCTATTTCCAGCAGTGCCAGACCTGTTCTGGCGGTGCCAGCAACCATCGGCGCGCATGCTTCACATTTTCTGGACCTGCCCTAAACTCCGGCAGTATTGGGACGACGTACACGCTCTCACTCAGAGGTTTACCGATGCTCAGATCCCCCGAGACCCTGCCTTCTTCCTCCTGCATCACAACGACATCAGTATGCGAGCCTATTCACGCTCTCTTATTAGGCACATTGTCAACGCGGCCCGGGCGAGTATCCCGCCTCTCTGGAAGCAACCCGAGCCCCCGCGGCTCCGACAGGTCCTAGACCGCATACAGGATATTTACCTCATGGAGGACCTCACGAGCTCCCTCAAACACACCAACACCCAGTTTACTGGTACTTGGCTTTCCTGGATGGAGTTCGTGAGATCCCCTGAATACCTTACGCTCTGATAGATGCGGGTCCATACAGCTGGATGCAGTCACAGGATCTCCTCCTCTCGCTCTCACCTTACTCTGGACACCGCTCCCTCCCAACCCCCCATGCCCTAGCGCGACCCTTACCTTCCCCAACCCTTAGTCCTCCCCCCCACCTCCCTCCCTTATGTGATCCTTACAAGCTGATAGCCTCCATGATACCCCCACCTCCCCACGGTTACCCTGTCCATTTGTGTAACAAAACCTCACCTCATCCTAGCAATGATCGCGGGACACCGTGTTGCCTAAACCTAGCTATCCGGCTATAGCAACGCACGCTACCACTGTCCTAACAGGGGGCACCCCAGGAATATTGCACCCCCCATTTGCTGGGGTAACCCTGGCACCCTCTGCCCATGCTCTCAACACAAAGAGTCGCTTTATACCTGTTGAAATCTCATTGTCTGTTGTAATATGATGTAATATTTCACTGACATAATTGATGCTCTTTTGTACATGGCTCAACCTTTTGTTCATGAGCACCTTATTATTAAACCATGTTATGTACACTTTGGATAAAAATTTTAAAAAAAAGACTTAAATAGACTTAAATAAAGAATTTATTTAAAAAAAAGACAAGGCAGGTCAAGCTTGTGCTCCAGCATTACAATAACATAGGTCAATTATCAATTTAAAAAATATTTCATATCGTTACATGTGACCAGATTGTTGGGACATGCACATACCATCGGATGCACTGTCAAATGCAGCGCCTTTCTGGTCATGCTGTTTGGGAAACACATCAGGCCGTGTAAGATCATGAACTGTGAACATCAAATAAGTAATTAAGTGTTAACAAAACAACATGTAATCAAAAAATTACATAATTATGCCTTATTATAAAATGATTTGTTGAAATCAAATGTGCATCAAAGAAAAAAAAAAATATGCAAAGACACCACTAGATGTCATCAGAGATATGTGG
>NW_017308650.1:136470-159275 GCF_000935625.1 Nanorana parkeri
ATCTTATTTCTAGTGCCTGTAGTCCTACAACCTATGCAATATTTGCGTGGATAGAACCCAATGCCATTAAACACTTGCAAATTTAGTTTTGAGGTTAGGTACTCTTCTATAGATCACTTTTGGTTTGTACGGGAGGATTGGGCCCAGAGTTCTGTCACTTTTTAGGATATGCCAGTGTTTATTGAGGATAGATTAAATTTGTTTGTACTGAGCTGAATAATTAGTAATGAATGTTAGAGGTAAAGGGTCTTTAGATCTCGTAGATGGCTCCAATAGCTTTAATCTATCCTTCCTCTGAATTTCTGTCTGTATTTTCTTCAAAGTATTATTATTATATCCGCGTTCCTCAAACTTCTTTACCAGGGTGTTAGTCTGTTCACAGTATTCTTCCTCTGTTGTGCAGTTTCGCCTGATTCTGGTCATTTGGCCTTTAGGCCCCATTCACATTGAGCGATTCGCAAATCGCGCGTTCGTCACGCAATTTGCATTGTGCGCGATATCGCGCAAATGCCTGCATTGAGCAAGCTAGAATCGCGGCAGAATCCGCTCCAAAAAGGGTCCTGCTATAGCGACGCACGACCCGCGACAGGGAAGGACAGAGCCCCATTGAGTTGCATTGGAGAGCGATATCGAGCTGTAAACAGCCGCGATATCGCGGGAATTACCGCGCGATAAATCGCTCAGTGTGAATGGGGCCTTAGGAATACCTTTGAGCCAGTTGGGGTGATGACAACTGAAGACGGGGATATAACTATTTCTATCGGTTGGCTTGAAATAGGTTTTGGTCTCAAATTTGTTTGCATTCTTTATAATATCTAGGTCAAGGAATTGAATATTAGTGGGGCTAATCTTACTGGTGAAGGACAAGTTATATTCATTGATGTTAAGTACTTCTACAAACTCTTTGAGAGACTGAATATCCCCTTCCCAGACGATTAAAATATCGTCTATGAAGCATTTCCAGATCTTGATGTTCTGAACCTCCTTTCCAAAGATTTGATCCTCCTCCCACTTAGACATGTACAAATTAGCCAAACTGGGCGCAAATTTTGCGCCCTTGGCTACTCACCATTTCTGGAGGTAATATCCACCGTCATACCAGAAAAAGTTCCTGGACATCACGAATTGTATACATTTAACTAGAAATTCTTTTTGTTCATCTTTGTAGTCAGAGGCATGATCCAACGCCCATCTAACTGCTTCTAATCCACCATTATGTGGAATCGCAGTATAGAGCGATGTCACATCTATGGTAGCCAGTACCGTATTGTCATTGACTTCTATGTCCTTTAACACGTTCAGAATGTCCTTGCTGTCCTTCAAAAATGCTTTGGTCTTAGCCACCAAAGTTGTAGAGGCCAATCTATCAGTTCCCCTAATCTAGATGTAAGGGAATTTATCCCACTCACGATCGGTCTTCCAGGGGGGGCCCTCATATTTTTGTGTATCTTAGGTTAAAAATACATGATCGGAGTTCGACTTGTTGAGGGTATTAATTAATCTCTCTCTTTTTTCGTTATCAATTCCTTTTTAAACGCTTTTTGAACCAGTTTTTCTAGCTCCTTTTTAAATATAATGGTGGGATTTTTATTAAGCTTTTCATATGTGTCTGGTGTTTTTAAAATATTTGTCATCTCTTTGACATAATATTCCTTATCCATGACCACTACTCCTCCTCCCTTATCATCCGGTCTAATCACCACATCTCTCCTTTTTTCCAATGTTTCTATCCCTTTGTTGATAAAAGCTTTATTCTGGGCATTCCTAAAAGCCAGAGTCTTCAAATCCTCCTCTACCAAATATTTGAACACATCTACAAAATGGTTGGCTGTTGGTTTTGGATTGAAGATAGATTGGTTCTTTAACGAGGTATATACATATTTTCTTTCCTTTGGGTATTACTCTTAGGAACCTCTGGGAGAGAGGCATAATATTTTGTAATGTTTATTTTCCTTATGAATTTCTGGATGTCAATGAAAGTATTACATTTGTTTAAATTGATTTTTGGGGCAAATTTGAGTCCCAAATTTAGGGCCCTTTCCTCCTCTTTGGTCAAGTTAATCAAACTCAGGTTGAAGACTCCTTCTGTTAAAAGTTCCGTTGTTGGAGTGTACAACATTTTCAGGTAAGAAAGCTGCCAAACAGATATCTTCAAATCTTGATTGCATTGCTCATCAAAGAGACCAAGGGGTTGATTTACTAACCTCACAAACACGCCACAAACACGCCATGCATAAACACGCCGATTGCGCGCGATTGCACCCTGTGGTGTTGATAAGGGTGTAGGCACATTGGGAAGACATGTCAAGATATCCGGATTTTGCATATGAAGGTGACTGGCCATTGTCTAAAGATCAAAGGACAAGGTGTTGACCTAGGCCAAGGACTGATCTGCAGTACGATGGTGCCCCCTGCTGGAGGACTACAGTGCGTGTGGATAAATATGAAGGACCATGCCGATTGGCCGAGAGACATTTAAGGGACATGCGGAATTCTGGGTAAAGGGGGTGTCGATGTATGTGTATGAATGGGATAAAAGTCCGTGCGCGGCAATATTGCTCTCTCTTTGAGCCCAGCCAGGATATAGGAACCAGAGGACGGACTTGCTGTGTAAAGTATTCTCTTGATTGTCTTATTATATCTGTTTGTATCTTTTATTATGTTTGATTAGATTTGTGTATAAATAAATAAGACCATTGCTTCTTTTAACCATTGTATCGTTATCATCATTGGAAGCAGAGAATAGCAAGTTAGCTTATTTCAGGAAGCCAAGGCAATTTTACATCCGTCCTCTTCTTGAGTTGAACCTTCCTACCTCCTCTACAGCCCCTCTTCCAATTAGGGGACATTGGTCCTCTTTTGGAGACTGTATTGAAGTCCATGTGTCCCTCATTCCCCTTTGTGGCCATCCTCCCCTCCTTCCGTACGGTCTGTACCCCCTTTGTATTTCCCCTCATAGGTCTTTCCCAGTGGCGGAGTTGTTGTCCCCTTATATGTTTGTTGAACTTTTCTTTTGAGGTCATATGATCTGGGCTGTCCCCCAAAAAATTATCGCCCCCTAAAAAATGATGATGATTAGGGGCCTTAGATCTTGTCTCATTCAATTGATATCGGGGGGTATCCTGTCCATCCATTTCCCTCATCTGGTTTTCCTGAGATAACAAGGGATGGAATCTCTGGGATAATTCTAATTTGGGACTGATGTCTCCCGAAATCGGATTAGAGATTGTTTCCGTTCGTCCTTCCCTATCTCTTTTTCTTTTTTTAACCGGATTCCAATGTTGTTTATCTGGATAGATTGGATCTTCTTTCTCATCTAAATCTTTAGTGCTCGTATTACCGCTATTTATATGCTCCTCCTCTGTAGTCTGCCATCTATAGACTTTTCCATTTTTAAAATCCATCCTATCTCTAATATATTTTTTATGTTTTTTAATTCCAATCGTCAACTGCCATGTTTGTGGAGAGTGCAATCACGTGAATATTTTGACCGAGTGAAACGACAGGAAGCGTTCGGGTAATTGCCCAAACTAGTGGAGACCATTTTTTCCTGATGCTGATATAAATTACGTTAAAAATAAGATAGCTAATCTTCGCACTGTGTACAAAAAGGAACGTAATAAAATAGCGGATTCCAAAAGATCGGGTGCGGCAGCAGATGACGTCTACCAGCCCCGTCTGTGGTATTATGACTCACTCAGGTTTCTGGATGATGAAGAGGAAGCACGCCCATTAATAAACAGCCTGCAAAAACCATCTGCGCAGTCTGGAGGGTGCTCATCCAATGCAGAGGACCTTAACGAAGAACATTCCCAAGACACACAGGTATGTATGTATTTATATTTTAATGCAGATTCTGATCACATTCTATGGCTCTAATCTATAAGAAGTAATAAATGACGCGATAAATTAACTTTTTAAATTAATGAATTTATTGCTAACATTAGCATTTAGAAGTAAGGTTCATCAAGTGCAAAGCATAAATGTCATACGGTCAACAAAAAAAGTGTGAAAAGAAAAGGGTCAGGGCACATCACAATACCCTAAAATTGTGCTTGCCACTCGACGGCCCCAGGGCCCATAAAGTATTCTTCGTATTTCAGCCTGTTCTGGCGGGCTGATGTAGTAGGCGACCTTGAATGGAGGTGTGGCAAGCTGTCCAAAGCCTCTCCCTCATTGTGCCACTCCCCAAGCTGCATTCTGCCACTTACCAGGTCCTCTTGGTCTGCCATGTTCATAGGCATGTATGTGGTGGTCTTTCTCCTGAGAAAATTGTGCAAACTACAGCAGCAGTGCACCACTAGATCAATTTTAGTCATGGCCAGATTTATAGCAGTATGGAGGACTCAGAAACGGTTAGCCATGATGCCGAATGCACTCTCAACCACACGTCTAGCACATGACAACCGGTAATTAAATATGCGTTGCTCAGGGGAGAGACCACGCATAGGGAAGGGTTTTAATATGTGTTCGCCAAGTGCAAATGCCTCATCGGCAAGAAATACAAAGTTGAGTACTTCCGTGTTCTCCTCATTGGATGGTAGATGTAACGACCCGTTACGTAATAACTCGTTGAAGAGTGTGCGCTCCATGACACCACCATCAGAGTGGCGGCCATTGCGTCCAATGTCAACGTAGATAAATTCATACCTTGCATTCACTATGGCCAGCAGAATAATACTAAAGTATCCCTTATAATTATAATAATAAGATCCTGAATTAGCAGGTGGGGTGATCCGTATATGCTTCCCATCAATGGCTCCACCGCAGTTGGGAAAGTTCCAGATGTCAGAAAATTGTTTGGCTATGGCCTTCCAACCTGCAGCATCTGTAGGAAACTGAAATAGACAATACATTAGACCTGTAACATATTTAAACACATAGTTCATGATGACATTTTTTTTTTTTACATTGCACAGGACAGTGTTTGCTTGGAAGAGACATGTGAGGCACAGCCAGGACCCTCTGCAGCTGCTGCATGCAGGCCAAGAAAGAGGCCAGCAACAGACCGTGCTATTGATGAATTCCTTAGCAAGCATCTGCGGCACTTGATAAACAGCCAGATAAAAGTCCTCTGTTCTTTCAAGTAGCAGCATTGAAGATGAGAAGCATGGAGGACCATCAACGCCAATACGCACAGACATTGGTGTTCCGCATCATGGCCAAAATGGTCTTCTGGGTCACACACACACACCATTTGCGACAAGGAACACCATACAAGGGTCCAAACAGGTAATGCGTGCCTGTAGGGATGTCCAGATACCGATACTAGTATCGGTATCGGGGCCGATACCAGGCATTTTCACAAGTACTTGTAATTGTGAAAATGCCCCTATTCTTAAGCCAGATACAGGTCAATTTTTAAACCGCAGCATCTGCTGAGCACCTGCGCTTGTGGGGACCTCAGCAGCTTGCTGGTGACCTGCAAGTAGCTGTCCATGGCAGTGCCTGCCTGGTTCTTTATCTCCTCCTCCTTCCCGGCACAGCCATGGACAGCCCCATGGGCAGAACTACCGGCAGTGCAGACGGAGTGACCGCCCCTGTGTCCAAAGCTGGGGGATCCTGATGCCTACTGACAGGGGAGGACCAGGACTACCGTATCGGTAATTGGCATCGGCAAGTACCTGCGGGAAAGGACTTGTACTTGATCTTAAAAAAGTGGCATCGGGACATCCCTACGTGCCTGACATTTGATGTTGGAACATAAACCAAGTAACAAACTGGTATCAGCAGACAGCTGCACCAGAATGCATGCCACCACACTCTCCCCAACTGCAACACAAGCAGGTAGGACATTTGGGCACTCAGTATGTACGGAGGCCCGACCAATCAGCACATGCAGACCGTAGTCATATACATGGGCCCCAATACATACACCAACCTATACGTTTGCATCCATATGTCACTAGCATTGTTAAATTTAAATATTTTAGATTACTGTTTCGTGTGTGTAGTTCTTTACAGTTACTCTATGCATTTTGTGTCAGAAATGTTTATAATAAAGAAATGACCTTGAAATATTCTTCTTGTAAGACGTTGATGATTTCAGCACATGTCTCTGGTATGATACGGCCGAGTGCCTGTGCTGATATCCCTGTTGAAAATGTCAAATCTTCCAGGTTGCGACCAGTTGCCAGCAATCGGAGGGTGGCTCTCAGGCGTTGGTCGGGGGGTATGGCTTGGCGCAGCACGGTGTCATCCTTACGGATTAGGGGGGTGACCAGAGTCAGCAGTGTTCTGTATGCTTCCTCCGGCATCCTGAGGTAGTTTCGATAGTCCTCCGGGTTGTTCTCCCTCAACTCATTCAGGAGACAAACGTGGGAGTACATGTCACGCTTCCGCAGCCAATCCTTGGACCATAGGCGTCTTCGAGTGGACTTGCGTTGGCGCTTCAATCTTATAGCAGCGACACCTACCAAAATGGCAGACAATGCAGAAGAATCCAGATCCATCATTTGCTTGTATCAAACAACTGTGGGGACGAACGCAGTGTGTTCCTAGGGTTTTAAACACGAAACGTGAACGACAACGCCCACTTTGACGCGGCGTCAGCTCATTTCCGTCGTTCGAATAATATGGTGCGCAGTTCTAGAACACCCGCACGTTAGTTGTACGATAGCTAGTCGAAACAAGGTGGGATACTCGTTCGACGGTCGTACGGTCTATTAGGTGCCGCCCGAATATTTTCGTACGATAATCGTAAGGTGTATGGGCACCTTTAGAGCTCCGGGTGGGATGAAATCTCCAGTCCTGGGGCCAGGTGCTACCAATGACCAGTATAGCTGATCAGGTGGCTGAGAGCGGCCTTATTATGAAGCCAGCCCAGTGCTCAGGGGAGAGTTGGAGGTGCGCAGGAGGCACATGGCCACAGGCAGACTCTGCTGCGTGCATGAGCACAAGTGACACGGCCAGGAAGGCTGGGAGAGGTCAAGAGGCTTGGGGACCCTGAGATACCTGCTAAAGTAAGGGTGCCCATTAGGTAGATGGTGATCTAGCTCTCAAAGCTGATGCTGGTAGATCAGGAAGGGGGGTGAATGGCGGCCCCTTTATTCCATGTTGGTATATTTATTTAGATGTGCACACATGATTACCTATTAGCCTGAGACTGCTGAGCCCAGCTCCCTGACACCTTTCTGGTGGATACTGGGGGTTGTAGTGCTATGTATTACATCAAAGAATATTTGTCTATACAGCCTGTTACACTACACTGTTTGCAAAATACAGCAAGGTGAGCCAGGGGAGAGACAGCCAGGAGAGAGCGCGAGGAGAGACAGCCAGGAGAGAGCGAGCGGGGAGAGACAGCCAGGGGAGAGAGAGAGACAGCTAGGAGGATGAGCAAGGACAGACAGCCAGGGGAGAGAGCGGGGAGAGACAGCCAGGAGAGAGAGAAGGGAGAGACAGCCAGGAGAGAGAGAAGGGAGAGACAGCCAAGAGGATGAGCAAGGAGAGACAGCCAGGAGAGAGAGCAAGGAGAGACAGCCAGGAGAGGGAGCGGGGAGAGACAGCCAGGAGAGAGAGCGGGGAGAGACAGCCAGGAGAGAGAGCAGGGAGAGACAGCCAGACGAGAGAGCCAGGAAAGAGAGAGCAAGGAGAGACAGCCAGGAGAGAGAGCGGGGAGAGAGAGGAGAGACAGCCAGGGGAGAGAGGAGAGACAGCCAGGAGAGAGAGGAGAGACAGCCAGGAGAGAGAGCGGGGAGAGAGGAGAGACAGCCAGGAGAGAGAGCAAGGAGAGACAGCCAGGCGAGAGAGCGAGGAGAGACAGCCAGGAGAGAGAGCGAAGAGAGACAGCCAGAAGAGAGAGAGGAGAGACAGCCAGGAGGATGAGCAAGGAGAGACAGCCAGGAGAGAGAGCGGGGAGAGACAGCCAGGCGAGAGAGCCAGGAGAGACAGCCAGGCGAGAGAGCAAGGAGAGACAGCCAGGATGGAGAGCGTGGAGAGAGAGGAGAGACAGCCAGAAGGATGAGCAAGGATAACAGCCAGGACAGAGAGAGAGAGGGAGGTTTTCTTTCCGTTGGTAGATCTCATGTAGCTCGTCATTTGAAAAGTAGATCTTAACACAAACAATTGTGGGCACCCCTGTGCTAGAGAGACAAAGAAGAGAGAGAGGAGAGACAGCCAGGAGGATGAGCAAGGAGAGACAGCCAGGAGAGAGAGAGACAGCCAGGAGATAGAGAGACAGCTAGGAGGATGAGCAAGGACACAAACAATTGTGGGCACCCCTGTGCTAGAGAGACAGAGAGGGACAGTGACCCATGAGGGGTGAATACTGAACCGCTTGGAGCTGAGGAAAGCTGCTGAGCGGTGCTGAGGACTCACAGAGAAATACGGTAAAGTCCTGGCACTATCACACGGGGAGTGTATGGGACACACAGATGTCGGTGAGACCAAAACATGATGTCTTGATGAGACTCCTGAATGAACTGTTCTTAATTTATGCGGAATAAAGACCGTCCTTTTATGTTAACATCGGCTTCAGGAGCGGTCTCTTAGGCCCCATTCACACTGCGCGATTCGCAAATCGCTCGTTTGTCGCGCGATTTGCATTTTGTGCGATATCGCGCAAATGCTTGCATTGATACGCGGCAAAATCCGCTCCAAGCGACGCACGACCCGCGACAGCAGGACCCTTTGCCCCATTGCCAAGCATTGGAGAGCGATATCGCACGGTAAATAGCCGCGATATCGCGGGAATTACCGCACGATAAATCGCTCAGTGTGAACGGGGCCTTAGCGCTCACCATTGTGCTATATTCCCCAAACTATCGCACTGTATACCTAAAAAACTGTAACACAACTATAGCCCCCCCCCCTCATCTTTCAGTGATGTAAACGCTTCCTCAGACACGATGAAGTAAATCAGAAAGCGTTTCGGTGTTTCAGCGTTTTATTGGATCGCATTATTAGAAAAAGCGTGGCGTCATAAAATCTGACACGACTCTGTGTACAAAAAAACGAAATCCTCCCCCAAACAGTCAAATAAATAGCAGTAGGAATGATGTCAGACGTTTGAGCCAATGTCGACCGCGAGGATTAAGATTCACGTTTTACAAGTACAAAAGCTCCCATGATCGCCAAAACAGCGTACTGGAAACACAAATAAGAAATGTAAAAAAAAAATAAAAGCATATTATAGCCGAACTCCAAACACGTAGAAAAGACACAATAAAGGCAGCTGAATGTATTCCGAGGGGGTGACACCAAAATGACTGTGAGTCATTTTGGTGTCACACCTCCAATGGTGGCACCCGGGTGTGGGCCGCACCACCCTTGTGACGCCACTGTGTATTATATATCATGAAATGTAGTAAAGGAGAACTATGAGGCTGAGTAATTGTGCTGCTTCTCTTTTTACTGTCCAATCACAGGCTGGGGGAGGGACAAGACCCTGTAAGTGTTGGTGAAATGCAGCAGAGAACTATCAGTTCCCATCCCCCTTAGCTATGCTGTGTGGCAGAGCTGAGTAAGGGCCCAGTCACACTAGTTGCAGTGCGTTCCGACTCGATTCCGGCCAGAACGCACTGCCTTGCATTGCGGCCGGCACGCTTTTTTTTGCCGGGCAAGAGGGGGCGCGGCGGGCCATTCAAGTGGATGGAGCCATAGCCACGCCCTCCGCCCGCACAGGATCGCAAGGCACATTGTGCCTGCAGTCCGGTGCGATCAAAATGCTGCACCGGACTGCAGGCACAATGTGCCTTGAGATCCCGTGCGGGCGGAGGGCGTGGCTACGGCGCCATTCACTTGAATGGACCGCCGCGCCCCCTCTTGCCCCACTAAAAAGGGAGCCGGCCGCAATGTGAGGCCAGAACGCACTGCATCTAGTGTGAATGGGTCCCTTAATATCAGGATTGAATGGAGGGAAATACAAATCATTTTGAAGTAAAACTACATGCATGACGCACACCCCATGCTGCCCCAGGATGGCCATGGTGACTGTCTTGATCAGCTTCATGGGGGGGTCCCTAGCTGAGGACCCCGTCATTAGCAATATACTATGACATAGGGCGCTATTTTGGCAAATAGGTAAAAATATTCCCAGAGGTTTTATTGTAGGTTCTGCTGTCATTAGGAAAATAAAAAAAAATCACATTAAAAAATATTTTGTTTTTTTGCTTTACCTTAAATTTGGGATAATCATTCATCACTATAGTTACCATTCCGACATACGGCAAAAACCTGGGGGGAGAAAAGGATAACAATAACCATCAGATTTTTTTTATTTCTTTTTTTGGAAGTGTTAAGTTGAGCCCCTCCCAATACCTGTCTCCCCAACAGACTAGGGGAAAGATAGGCTGATAGAAGAAAATTGTGCCCCCCAACAGACGTGTTAGGTCACCCGATGCCACACACGCACGGCGTCATGTGACGTCATGCGCCCCACCTCCAGGATGGCGGCACCAAATAATGCAAACAAAAATAATGTTTTATCATTTAATTTAGGGGAAACAGTTTTTAGTTTTTTTTTTTAAATGTCGGTAATTTCTCCTTAAAAGGAGAACTATGGGGTCAGGGCTTTTCCCCATAGTTCTCCTTAGGGTCACGGGAGGACGCAAACTAGCGTCCTCCCGTCACCCTAAGCTCAGTATATAGGGAGCTGCAGCTCGCGAGACGCCGCAGCCGGAGCGGATCCCCACAATTATGTCTGGATCCGCCCAGCTGCGTGAGTGACAGCTGGCTCTGCCTATCTAGAGGCAGAGCCAGCTGTGCCCGCCCCCTCCCCCGTCCGTTCCGCCAGTCAGCGCTGGCAGATCGGAGCGGGGAGAGGGGAATCCAGCAGAGAGCCGTGACAGGATCGAGAGGTGAGCGAACGCCGGCATGTGTTCGCTCACCTCCCGATCTACTGAGCCGACCTGTGACAGTCTCATTGTCACAGGTCGGCTAGAACTATGAGGAGTGAAAAGCACCCCCCCCTCCCCTCATATTTCTCCTTTAATATAGTGATTAAATACCACCAAAAGAAAGCTCTATCTGTCCCCAAAAAAATGGTATAAAATGTATTTCAGTACAGCGCTGCATGACGGAATAAATGTCAGTCAAAGTACCGCAGCGCTGAATACTGAAACAATGGCCTGGACAGGAAGGGGGTGTAACACCGCGGGCTTCACGTGGTTAAGTATTCACTGGTTTTTTTTTTTTCACCCAGCAGCTGAGCTCTTGCCTACTTTTAACAAGTTTTCCATAAAAGCCTTTGCTGCTTTGCTGAAGAAAAAAAAAAAACCTGCATACGGAGCTCAGTAGCTCAAGCTTCAATCTGCATACACAAGTGAATAAGTCAGAGCAGTGTCTCCATCTCCTAACTCCCTCTTGTTGAGTATACACTAGGGATGCACAGATACTAGTATAGATATCGGTGCCGATACCGAATATTTGGGTGAGTACTCGTACTCAGCCCAAATGCTCCGATGCCTAGCACGAGTACTTCCTGTATCAGAAAGCAGGGCGTCGCGTCATTACACGCTGCCCGGTTTCCTTATTGGCCGGGAAGCCGGCTCCATGCTCTCTCGTCACTTGTGATGAGACAGCATAGAGCCGACTTCCAGGCCAATCAGGAAGCCGGGCAGCGCGTAATGACACAGCGCCCGACATTCTGATTGGCCGGGAAGCTGGCTTCATGCTCCCTCGTCATCTCATGCTCGAGGGAGCATAGAGCTGGCCTCCCGGCCAATCAGAAAGCAGGGCGTCACGTCATTACACGGCGCCCGGCTTCCTAAATGGCCGGCCAGACGGCTAAGGCTGGGTACCGGAGGAAAGCCGCGTTCTGGCTGGAGAGGCCCCCGGGGGGTGACAGGCTGGACATACCAAGGTAAGAGGGAACTTTCGGGAAGCCGGGCGGTGAGTCAAGCTCATTGTCACAGGTCGGCTCAGATTATGAGGCTGAGTGAAAATTACTCGCCTCATAGTTCTCCTTTAACTCAAGGCCCCCAGAGCTCCAAGGAAAACATGGAACCAATTAGCCATCATACTAATGAGCACCACCTCCAACCGAAAGAGAAAACCACAACTCACCCTCTCGCCCTGCCTACTACGTCCTTCTTTTCCAGCCAGTTCTGGCCTTCTTTATATAGACCTCGGTCATCAACTTCATTGTTGTCACCTTTGGTCAGGAACTTAATATTCTCTTTTAAATGTGAAAACATTCTACATTTGGATCCAGACCCTCCCACCTCCATTTTACACAGAAATACATGATGGGTTGTCATTGCCACTTTGGTTCTAATGGATCAACCTCCAAAATCATCACTTCCCTACCTAGAGTCAAAAGACTTGAACAAACACACACGATGGGAGTTCACACATTACCAACTATGTGCCTGTTTCTTGGCATGTAGTGAAGCCAAGGATAAGGATGACTGCCTCAGAATTTGGTTCATCCATAAATTCAGCAATGGCAGCTCTTGTACGTCTTTCTCTCAGGTTTATATTAAACTAAAACCAAAACCTTTTATTTTTGGATAGAGTAAAGTAGGGTTATACCCAGACCCGTCAGCTTTTTTTTTTGTCTTGTGTCCCATTGGGGAGATTTTCCTTCACTTCTTGCCGAGAGCCACAACAGAACGTGGGAAGAAATCTCACCAATGAGACGGAAATCCCTGGTGGTCAGCAGGGTCAACAAAACACTTTATGCTTAAAGGAGAACTATGGGGTCGGTTCATTTCCCCATAGTTCTCCTAAGGGTCAGGGGAAGACACAAACTAGCGTCCTCCCGTCACCCTAAGCTCAGTATATAGGGAGCTACCGCTCGCGGTATACTGAGACGCCGGAACAGATCCCAACAATTATGTCTGATCCGCCCAGCTGCGTGACTGACAGCTGGCTCTGAGGCAGAGCCAGCTGTACCCGCCACATTCCCCGTCCGTTCCGCCAGTCAGCGCTGGAGGATTGGATAGGGGAGGGGAGGGGGGAGGAAACCAGTCCCTCCCCTGTCACGGCTCTCTGCAGTGACAGGATCGAGAGGTGAGCGAACGCCGGTATGTGTTCGCTCACCTCCCGATCTACTGAGCCGACCTGTGACAGTCTCATTGTCACAGGTTGGCTCGAACTATGAGGTGAGTGAAAAGCACCCACCTCATTGTACTCCATAGTTCTCACTGCAGCTAAGCAAAAAAAAAAGTGAGCTCGCAAATCCTCATATAAACTCCAAAACTGACCCTTGGAGTCCCTGAGCCTCAAGGTCGGGTGTACCCAATAACGACGGGGGATGCACCAATACCGGTATTTTGGTACCGAGTACGAGTACGGATCATTTTTATCCGGTACTCGCCGATACCAATTACCGAGTAACGGAAGTCCCATTCAGGAAGCCAGGTGGCGTGTATGCTCCCTCATCATGAGATGACGAGGGAGCATGAAGCCAGCTTCTCGGCCAATCAGAAAGCAGGGTGCCGCGTCATTACACGGCATCTGGCTTCCTGATTGGCCCGGGAAGTCGGCTCCATGCTCTCTCGTCACTTGTGACGAGAGAGCATGGAGCCGCTTCCTGGCCAATCGGGAAACCGGGGAGCGTGTAATGACGCGCTACCCGGCTTCCTGATACCGGAAGTACTCGTGCTAGGCATCGGAGCATTTAGGCGAGTACTCGCCCAAATACTCGGAATGGGCACCGATATCGATACTAGTATCGGTATCGGTGCATCCCTACTAAATATCTTTATTCAGGAAGCTCTCTATGTCGCCAGGAAACTGATAGTCAGATTGTGGATACAGGTGCTACCCCCCCACCCCAACTATTGCTCACTGGAAGCAAATGCTGAATGTTGCTCTCCTATGGGATAGATGGACTGCAAGGTCACCCCACCTGTGATCCTGGATATAGAAAACTACACTGGTGATTAGGTATAAGGACGCAATTCTCTTCTATGTTTCCTCCTTTCTTTTACCTTTTTCCTTCTCCCAGCCCTTCTTCTGTGTCATTTCTTTTTCTGTCCGCCTCTATTGTTCCCGTTCTTTTGTTCTTTCTGCAATTAAGATTGTGTTAATTGTGCTTTGATGGTTACGTTTTTACATGTCGGATCGTTGGTTAGTGCAATACAGAAAACGTCATACTCTGGTAGAGTTATTCCGATGCGCTGCTTGTCTCTTTTTGCACATGCTCATTGAATGCGCACCTGGTTCTCACGTTTCTTTTTTCTCGTTCAATCAAGTATTTTGACATTTAAAAAAACCACCCTGCCAAATCATCCCTTCTCACGAAGACCCACGAAAGATTATCCAGTATCCTAACAGATACTCACGCCAAATTTTTGAAGGTCTGGGAGCCTTGGGTGTGACACCAACACCCTGAACTAGATGTGGAAACCCTTAGACATCTATAGGAGTATTCCCGTGAGGCGTGGTAGGTGCCCCCTATGGAGACAGGCAGCGGATCCACTGAACCGACCAATAATTTACCACACCGATGGATCTACTGCCCACTTCACTCTTCCCCCTCCTACTCCTCCCTCTCAAAAATGTCTTCCTCTATTTACTCTTTGCTTACCATAGACAGCCACATAGCACTTGTAACCAATTTGTACTTTTTTTTAGGGCTGTGGAAATGAAAGATTAAATTTCTCGATTGATCGTTAAACTTTTGGGATTAGTGTGATCCTAGTTCATTTTATTACGTCATTGCTGTGCTGTATGTGTATAGGCCAATGTAGTTGGATCTGTATGTGCGTTATAATTAATCGAAATTTATCGATTAAAATTTGTTTTCGATTAATCGAACACGAAAATTTTAATCATTACCAGCCCTACTTTTTTTTACTCATTTTAGTATTTGAAAACCATCTGTACTGAACCCTATGTGCACTCTCTAATCTATTTATGGAAATGTAATAAAAAACTTTGGTACAAAAAAAAAGCTAGCTCCTTTTGCGCCCGAGGCAAGAACAGAAAATTGTGCCCCCCAACAGATATTTGCGGTATGCGACGTCATGCGCCCCGCCTCCAGGATGGTGGTGCGCATGCGCAGAATGCGCTGGTGGCCAAATCAAAAATAGCATAAAAATGTGTTTAGTTTGACGAAACCAATGAAAACATTTTTAGTTTCCGTTCATTTCATCCGATACACATTTTTCATCTTTGTCTAGGTCTAGTAATGTGTGTGTGTGGTGTTTTTGTTTTGTTTTCATTTATTTGTTATTATAATTTTTATTTTTACTGTTGGGGGGGCTTCGGGGAAATATTGGGGGTCTAAACAGACCCCTGACATTTCCCTTTTGAAATAGAATAAGAGATTGAGGACACAAAGTCCTCTGCCCATACAGGTGGGGGAGAGCAGCGGAGATCCAAGGAGAAGCTGGAGCCTGTGCCGCTCATCTTCTCCCTGCCGAGCCGGGTCTGTGTTGGCCGCCTGGCGCCCCTGTTGCCAATGGTGCCCCGTGCTCGCCATGGCAACAGGGCCCTGGTTGCGCCCCCCTCTCAGCTGCGCCTGAGGCGAGTGCCTCATTCGCACCATGGTAGCTACAGCCCTGCCGCCACAATGTAAAATTAATAGAGTAAAAGCTTCCCACAGGTAACGGGACTCGGGAACAGAGGCAGGTAACGGGACTCGGGAACAGAGGCAGGTAACGGGACTTGGGAACAGAGGCAGGTAACGGGACTCAAGACTGGGGACTCAGTAGGGTTGCCACCTGTCCAGGATTCACCCGGACAGTCCGGGTTTTGAATGCTGTGTCCGGGTTTCATGGCAGCTGAATCACAGGCATAAGAAGTCAGGCAGACAGGGGCAACCACAATTAAGATAGGGGCTACTGGCCCCCCACTGAAAATAGTCTCGACTGTGATATTTACATAGGAATGGGTGGCACTATTTACATATGGATAAGCCACAACTCATTGTCCCCCCGAAAATTCCATGCGTCGCTAGAGTGTTCGGGTTTCGATGGAAGAAAAGGTGGCAACCCTAGGACTCAGGATTAACAGGAAACAATAACAGGTTACTGGGCCATCGTCCTGACTGCAGGGAGGGTTTAAATACCCTCCCAGGAAGCACCAGGTGATGGCTAAGTTCAGGCAGCTGGGAGACACCCGCAGGTGAGCACTGGAGCTGCAGGTTCCAGCACCACCCAGTGGTGGTCTGGTACCTAACAGTTCCCGGCTGCCTGGAGACACCTGCAGGTGAGCACAGGAACTGCAGGATCTGGCTCCGGCGCCACCTGGAGGCGCTCTGGATCCTGACAGCCAAGCATGCATTTTTATGGACTGTGCAAAGCACTAGCTTTATCTCTGGAAATGGCAATTATTTTATAGACATCCTAACAACTAGGGAGTCTTCAGTACTACAAACAGTGTCTTGGCACGGAGGGCTTGCTGCAGTGACTAATAATGAAATCCGAAAATACATTACTTTTCATGAACTTTGATGACTCTGTGAACTATAGGGATATCCCTTCCATCTACTTTAAAGACCACAATTTCTCCGCCACGGATGGGGTCTTCCTGGAAGTTGGTTAGGAAAAGCAAGTCTCCCCGGTGAAACGCTGGTTCCATACTGCCACTGCAAGAGAAGAAGGTAGGTGTCACTGAGCTGCCTATGAGCTCCGGTTGTGTATATTTGCCTAAGAGCAGATTTATAAGTCGTAACATCAAGATCATAAAATGGGATTATAGTCCTCATATGTGGAAGAGGAGACAAGTCACAAACAGATCTATACAAATGTTTAAAGGGAACAAAGTATTAGTCTGGCTGAAGTACTGTAGTGTTAGTTCAATAAGTGTTTATTGAGAGTTGTCACAAACAGAGATACATAGACAAAGCATATCAGCCCAAGTGTCAGGAATCGGATCTGAACCCTGTAGCTGGCGGTGGTTCTACCTGCTGAGACACCTTGGAACCTTGGATAGCTCCTTGCCTGATCTCCTTTGTAATCCTCAATTATACCTAATCTCTGCTGAACTCCTTGCTCCTCCCTTGAACTTCCTTTTTAAGCCACGCCTCTGCACTTCCTGGTTGCCAGATTATTGTGCTCCTGCCGATATCTTGCTTCCTTGATCCTCCCTTGAACTTCCTATTTAAGCCAAGCCTCTGCACTTCCTGGTTGCCAGATTATTGTGCTCCTGACGATATCTTGCTTCCTTGCGCCGCCCTTGAACTTCCTATTTAAGCCACGCCTCTGCACTTCCTGTTTGCCAGAGTATCGTGCTCCTGCCGATATCTTGCTTCCTTGCTCCTCCTGTGATACAATCCTCTCATACTGCTACCCGTGCACCGACCTTTGGATGCTGATTCACCGACTACTCTCATCGTCTCCTGCTTCATACCTGATACCTTTGGCTGCTGACCTCGGCTTGTTCGCTGACTACGCTTCTGCCTGCTTCTCCACTACTACTGTCTGCTTGTGTACCGAACCCGGCCTGTTATACCACGAATTTGCCTGCTGCTTCAGCTACTGGACTCCAAGCCTGATCCCAGATCGTGACACAAAGAGGGCAACTACCATTGAACAGCACAAATATGCATGAAAAGTACAAGACTCGTCGTGTGATAGTAGTACATCCAGATGTAGGAACCCTGGCGTCTATGCCGTTGGTTCTGTAAGTGCACAAGGAAATGGTTCCGATTTCAGGAGCACTGCATTAATTCCACCTCCTAGATGGAAGCGGTCATAATAAACAACAGCCAGGGAAGGGTAGATTAGCCTATACCAACCATCCCATCATACTGAAATACCGGTAGCCATACAATAATGCCAATATGTGCCATTGAAAACAGAACGTCCTATGTAAGAGGAAGGCATAAGCACCAAGTAGGGACATAGAGACTAAACCCCCATGCACACTAAGCGACATACCTTTTGCCGCGGATCCGCGCGACTCTTCGGGGCGACGATAGAGCGACCTTCACCGTTGGGCTCCATTTAAAAAAAATAGAAAAATTGTGCAAAATCCGCCGAAAAAAAGGGTCCTGCTGGAGCGACATGGAGTTAAGACAGCTGGCCGGCGACTTCTCGCGGCAAAAATTCGCGATATATCGCTTAGTGTGAATGGGGCCTAAGAGAGACTTATAGATGAAGATGAACGGATGGTGGAGAAGGACAGAAGGAAAGAGGAGGACAAGGTAGGGTTGGGGGGAGGAAATGACACCTCACCGAGGAAGAGTCACTCCGTAAAGGAGCCCACAATGAGGGACCCAACCGTGTGAAGGAAGGCATAAGAACCAGGTAGAGACATATCCCACAATGAGGGACACAGATGCCCCCACCCCCACTCCCCCACATAACATTAGAGAAGTTAGGGGAGTATCTCAGCCGAAAACCTAGCAGAGGCCCGAAAGTCAAGCCACACGGACCATGAAGCACTGTAGTGTTAATTCCAAACTGTGGCCCACGTGGGTTGCACTTGGCAAGTCTTCAAATTTTAGAGGACCCCCATCACATAATAATATGACCAAAGCATTCACTCTCACAAAGGCTGACATTAAAGGAATCCCAAAACAACAGAATTACGAGGGCTCCGAGAGGTACCGAAAAAAAATTGAGTGACAAACCAAATGTTGTGAGATCATGAACAGTTTCTTGCATCATGAAACATCAACAAGGTCAAGCCAAAAGGTTGGGTTGTAAAGGGTTCCCTAGGAGAGACGCCGGCCACTCACATCGCTCTTGTCCCGCAGCGCTCGGCCGGCTGTCACTTCATTTTCTCCCCGCTGGGACACAGAGCAGCGCCCAGCCGGGAGAAAAGAAACCAGGGATGCGCCGCAGTATAGGCTAAAACATGGCTCTTTCGGCATTATGCCCAAAAGTGCAATTTTCGGCCGATATATCGGTGCATCCCTAATATTTAGTTGGTGTCACTTTACTTATTCATGCTTCTTTATGTTTGCTTTTGAGTGTTATGTTTAGTTGTGCTGTTTACAATGAATGGTATACGACTCATTGATCTTGTCTGGCGTGGTCACACTAATTTGGTCCTCCTGCGTGGGTACCTGCATGCGGTGTGAGGACACCAGCACACGGTCCCCTTCCACCGCGTACGAAAGAACTTAACACAACGCGCTTTTAAGCTCGACAGAATTTGTTTGTGTTTGGCGCAATTGATGCCGAAAGTACGCCTTTTAGCGCGGCGTGGATTTGTGCGCTCAGTCCAGAACATAAATAAGATGCCACACCATTTTTCAGGAGCAACGCCATGCGGTACGTCTACCGATCATCCAATAAGTGATTGACAGTAAAGTGAAATATGAGCAGCGGGTCTGTAGGTTACCTGAGTACGACAACTATGGGGCTCTCGCTGCCGGTGACTACAATAAGGCCTTTCCATATCATGAGAGCCGATGATACTATCATGGCAAAATTCAGCGCCTGATAGTACAGCTGTGGAGACACAAAAGAAGAGCAAAGATTAGTCACGTTTCATTCATTCAAACGGTCAATTCACAAGTAAAAGGTTCTGTTACCCCGCAGCAATAAAATAAGTGAATCCTTAAAAGGAGAACTATGGGGTCAGGGCTTTCCCCCATAGTTCTTAGGGTAACGGGAGGACACAAACTAGCGTCCTCCCGTCACCCAAAGCTCAGTATACCGCGAGCTACAGTATATGTATAGACATAGTATATCAGGGGTGTGGAAATTTTAGAAAAAACTACTTGTCCAAGGACTAAAGCGGGGGCCGAATCTACTTGTCCCTCATGACAATCTACTTGTCCTGATACAAAAAATGTTTTTTAACCAAAACCGTATTTATATTTTCTCATTGGTCAGTGCCGTCAGGTGACTGCGTTGACCAACGAGTGCTTGCAATTTGCGAGCGAAATTCAGAATACATGGAACAGGTACACCCGTACTGGTGGACGAGAAGGACCATTCGCCGAAAGGTAAGTATAGTGGGAGGGAGATTTGTGCGGGTAATTCCATTTTCCCAAATTACTTGGGAAAGTGAATTTACCGTTTAGGTTGGGTGCAGACCTGGGGATTCCCAGGATGTGCGGTGGCATACAGCTCGGCTTCGGGGTGATGTCGCTCGGCCCTCGGGGTCATGTCGATCGGCCTCGGGGTCATGTCGCTCGGCCCTCGGGGTCATGTCGCTCGGCCTCGGGGTCATGTCGCTCGGCCCTCTGGGTCATGTCGTTCGGCCTCGGGGTCATGTCGCTCGGCCCGCGGGGTCATGTCGCTCGGCCCTCGGGGTGATGGCGCTCGGCCTCGGGGTAATGGCGCTCGGCCCCGGGGTGATGGCGCTCGGCCCCGGGGTGATGACGCTCAGCCCCGGGGTGATGACGCTCAGCCCCGGGGTGATGGCGCTCGGCTTTGGGGTGATGGCGCTCGCGTTGTATGACATGTGACCGGTTGTGGTCCCGGAAGGTCTATGATGACACGGAGCTGCAGACAGCTGGTACAAGTCACCCAACCTGCAGAACGAGACATGTTCTCCGTCCTCTGTTACACATACATGTCATGGGGACACGTCATACATGCAATTATGTTTTAGGACATAAAGCAGATTATCGGCAGCTACGCACGCAGCAGGTGCCGGAGATTTCCCCTTTAATGGGATCCGTATCACAATGATAAGTCACAGAGGTGAATACACATGGTAATCATGAAGCAGCACATGGCAGATCACAAGACCAGTCTCCATGGATGCTCCATGCAATATGCTGCTAGTGTGCCCCCCTGAAATAGAATACAGGTGTATAATAATAATAATAAGTGACAAAGATCAATAAAATAATAATAAAGCCATCAGGCAGATAACTGGTGGAGTGAGTTTGGGGGCTACATGCACCATGTGCCTAGCGTGCCCCCCTGAAATAGAATCCCCATCTATAATAACAGCAGTAAATAAAGAGTCCGATAATACAATGGTAATAATACAGCATAAGGCAGACGACTGGAGGAGCGAGTCTGCTGCTCCATGCACTCTGCTGCCGAGGATAAAAGTTACTGACTATTAATGTGGGGCCCCTGGCAGTCACCCACCTGCCTCTTGTTCATCCTCAGCAGGTCCCCGAACACATCCATGTCTACGGTGCCGGCCCGGGAGATGGGCACATGGGCTGAGCTATCACAACACACAAGCTGACAGCAGGAGGAGGAGGAGAAGATACCCCCCCCCCCCCTGCTCCATGTGGTGCTCGCTCATAGGCCGCTCGCAAAGCATCTTGGGAGTTGCAGTCGGCGCTGTGGCTCTCCGCCGTCAGCTTGCTGTTTCACTGAGCCCAGCCCCCCGACTACAAATCCCATGATGCATTGCTGCAGCTGTCACTAGAGGCAGCTGGGGATACAGGATTTAACCCCTTCATGACTGAGCTTGTTTTTAGTTTCTGTTGGTAAATGACTGGACACACTTTTTACATGTTTGCTGCGTGATTCCTCCACGTCAGTCCTATACTTTCTTACTCAGCGCACCCGCACATATTATATATCGTTTTTATTAGAGGACAGATAGGACTATATCATATGAAAGTGGTCACCCAGCATACAATGTCACCGTCACCGAGTGTCACACTTAAGTGACAGCGACATACTTTGAACATCGCTGTCATGAGGGGTGTGTTAAATATATATATTTTTTATTAACCCCTTAGGGTGAAAAACAAATCCAATGTTTATTGTAATTATTATTATTAAAAAATTATAGTATTAAAATATATTTAAATATATCATTTTAATTTGTTACATTTTTTTTTACACTTTTTATAATTTATTTAAAAGGAGAACTATGGGGTCAGGGCTTTTCCCCATTGTTCTCCTTAGGGTAACGGGAGGACACAAACTAGGAGGACACACCCTAGGCTCAGTATATAGAGAGCTGTAGCTCGTGGTATACTGAGACGCCGCAGCTGAAGCGGATCCCGACAATTATGTCTGAATCCGCCCTGCTGCGTGAGTGACAGGAGGCTCTGCCAATCTAGAGGCAGAGCCAGCTGTACCCGCCCCCTCCCCCGTCCGTTCCGCCAGTCAGCGCTGGAGGATCGGAGCGGGGGGGGGGCAATCCAGCCCCTCCCCCCGTCACGGCAGAGAGCTGTGACAGGATCGAGAGGTGAGCGAACGCCGGTATGTGTTCGCTCACCTCCCGATCTACTGAGCCGACCTGTGACAGTCTCATTGTCACAGGTCGGCTAGAACTATGAGGACCCCCCCCCCCCCCCCCCCCCTCATAGTTCTCCTTTAATTACTGTATTTGCCGGCGTATAAGGCGACCCCCTACTTTTTCTGTTAAAACATCGGTTTTGGGCTATACTCGTCGTATAAGACGAGTACAGCCCAAAATAATTGTTTAAATGCACCCGCTAACCTCCATGGCGGTATTCCCGAGTGCGGCATGTGCCTACAAGCGAATTGCTTCTCTTCTCATTGCAAAGTCAATGGGAATTCAAAAGCAGCTTGATGCAATTATAGAAGCAGGTCAAAAGCGTCTCAAAATGAAGCTGGCTGGATGCACCTGACAGACGTGTGCACCGGCAAAGAATTAGCTTCGTTTTCGATTTTCGTGATTCGTGTCCGAAACTCAATTCAGATTCGTATGAAATACGAATTTTCGTTAGTTTCCTTTACTTTTTGTAACAATTCCGACTGTTCGTTATGAGGAAGTTAAAAGGGAAACCAGTAGGGATGGTCAGCAGGTTCGATTCAAGCGTTGTGGGAACCCCTCATAATGGGCACAGCAGGTGTACAGACCTGGGAACTCAGCACAGGGATGGTGGGAGCTCCTCATAATGGGCACAGCAGGTGTACAGACCCGGGAACTCAGCACAGGGATGGTGGGAGCCCCTCATAATGGGCACAGCGGGTGTACAGACCCGGGAACTCAGCACAGGGATGGAGGGAGCCCCTCATAATGGGCACAGCGGGTGTACAGACCCGGGAACTCAGCACAGGGATGGTGGG
>NW_017308650.1:160867-161833 GCF_000935625.1 Nanorana parkeri
GAAGTCTGATCCCACCGTCGGCCATGACACTGCTGAGGTAACAACACAGCAAGCAGGTACAGTGTGTGTGCAAGATGGTGGTGATTTGAACTTTAATAATGACAATGGGCTTGCTGGGGGCTGCAGTGCTACGGACATTCAGCCCACACCCATAGACAATGCAATGCAATCTACTGCACCTGCTCCAATTGGTGAGACATCTACAGCTGACTGTGAGCTTCTGGAGGAAGAGTCTGCAGAGAGGAGCGCAATGGGCACTGCAGAGACTTTACCTGGGCCAGACACAGCCGCTGTCCCTGAGATTGGTGGGGGTGGTGCTGGGAGCAGTGGTACCACGACTGTTTTGGAGTCTGCAGTAGGCGGGACTGTGTTTGAATCCAGGAGAGAGGCTGATTGGTCAGAGCAGGGGGAGGGGGCGGGTCTTGCCTCTGTTGCTCCAATGACTGCTATCCTGGCTGATTCAGACTCTTTGTCAGCAGGTTTGCTTGTGTCTGAGGACAATGCTGCAAATGTTGGGGGTGGGTCTGTGAGGAAAACATATGCTGGTGCTGCTACAGGAGCAGGGAATGATCCCGGAAATGTTTTGTCTTCCTCACTATTTAGAAGGAGGAATGTTGTGCAGCTTCGATGGGAGGGTGGGGGTATTCCTCCACATAGGCGGGCAGTGGTGGATAAAATTCTGCAGATGGGGTTTAGGCCCGCAGATGTCTTTGCCCTGATCAGTCCGGCCGGTTCCTATGAGTATGATCTGTCCTTTATCCGTGCAGAGTCTTTGGATATATTTTGGGAGAAGTATGAGCATGTGTGTAGGGGCCTGCCGGACTGGAAAGGGCTCATCCCCAAGCTTATATCACGCCAGCCGCTCATTAAAATGGTGACAATTCTTGTCCGCAATGAGTTCATACCACAAGGGGATTTATCTGTTTGGTTGAGGAGATATGGAGACATCCTGAGCCCCCTTAGGAA
>NW_017308651.1:0-2939 GCF_000935625.1 Nanorana parkeri
TATGTGAAATGACACAAATAAAAATTTATTCTGGAAAAAAACCTTGCAGTCATACTGTAATTAAACACAGAGGCTGATCAGGATCACATTCTCACCCGGGCTGCACTTCCCCAGCCTTCAGCTGGAGTATCCTTTCTATGTATAACACGTATCTCTGCTGGAATTTTAGCTTGAGGATTAGAGTTTAAATACAATTATTACAAACCTGGGCAATTCAAATGAAGTCTATGAAAAAAAATTTAAAAATAGCGGCGTACAAAACACGCAGTAGATCCAGAGGTATTGACCGCTGAAGTTACATGTCCTGATTTGCTAAGGTTCATTTTAAAGGAATAAAATGCTACTAATGTAAAATGAAAGCTAAACTTCAGCCTTACCTTCAGTCTTGCAGGTGTGTACTGAAATTGCATTCTCTGATGCCACTGCACACTGTAAGCTTCTCACAATGTTCAGTAGAAGCAGCAGCAAGTCAGATAGAGCCCGCCTCATTTCCTGAATAAAGGACGTTGATCGGATTTCACTTTTTTTTAACCATGGAGGTTCAGCATCACATGTGGACATTACCTAGATGGACTTTGTGCAAATAGAGCCTGGCTAAGAACACCCACTCCTCCAGACTGACATCCACACATCAAGGTACTGTATATTGATAGTTGCATAACTCCTCCAAGAAACAGCCCACGGCTTGCATCAGGGCTGAGGTTTGTTGTAAAGTGTTAAACAAATTGTTGGCAGTATACAAATCCTGAATAATAATAATTTTAAAAAAATTATTGTTGAGACGAGTACCGAGGCAGAATGCTGTGATGTTTTCAGGAAGTTATATACAGCACCCTGCTGGTCCCTCTTACAAGTCATGATCTTGCCTGCATTGCACAGAGAAGCACAGAGGCCCAATAATGACGTCACTGGGTCTAAAATAATATATGTAGCAAACATTTCATTAGCATGTTGATGAGGGGAAAAAGAGGAACAAGAGAAAGCAAAATATAAGCTGATTAAATTTCAACTTTAGGTCTGTTATGATAATATATCTCTCATTTGATGCTTTCCAAACATAAGCTAATTAATAATGGCAATATTAATTGTTGTCTGCCCAAGAAACTGATCAAGCTCTGGTTTTCTAAAAGATGTTAAATGTCTGTAATTGTAGAAGTTTTGGATGACCAATGCTTGAGATTTTCATTGCATTGATATGCTTGTTTTATTTGCCCATGCACTGCTAAGGAATGCTTACAAATCATAAACATAGCAGACTGGATATTGCACCTGCCCACTGAGCAGAGGAGCGATACTAAGAAACAATTTTCTCTCTCAGGTCCGCTCTTCTGCTCAGTTGCTGGTGTTTCAATAGCCAGTGTGCTATTGGCTATTTCAAATGAAAATAGCCAATAGCAGTCTGGCTATTGTCCCGGCTGCTTACATTCATCTATCGCCTGTGGAAGCTAGCCCGCAGGAGAATGGGGCCACGAGTGCAAGTAGCTGGTCTTGTCTAGGGTGCAATACAGTCTAGCACCGGCCCTGTGCATTGCATATCACTTTTTTGTGTTGTTGCAACACACACAAAAAAGGTGTAATGTGCCCTGCATTGTGGTACCATTTATTTTTAATGGCACCACATGCATCTAGCCAATGCAAAACCCAGCATTATTCAGCACAACAGAACAGCAGAGGTGCTGTGTTGAAAAAAAATATTGTATGTCTATTGAAGGCTTTCTTCCAATAATGCACATGCGCAGTGCAACACAATGCAGTGGACCTGTATGAATGGGCCTCATGTGTTAAAAGATAATCTCCACATTTGTCTCTTCCTGAGCAGAAGGTGAACTAGAGGCCCTCAGTGGTCTGCCCTAATTAATAGAGTACTGTGTTAGGGGTGTAACTAATAATGTATAAACTGTTTATCAGCAATTCCCCACTGATTGAGTATGTGCAGCTGCTCTACAAAGGTGTAACAGAATAAATCAGAGATAGCACCCACGGGCCCACAAAAAGATTTGCTTGCAATTTTTAAACTTTCTAGGCTGTTTATGGACATACATGACCCTGATTTAACTATATCTAGGTATACAGACAAGAATTTAAACGTCCTTGCATTCAACTATTGTTGGAAACACAATTTTCTTCCCAAGCTCAACTCTAAGAATTAATAAAATAGGTGATAATTGAAAAGTGCAGACGATTATCCAATTTTCTGGGACACAAAGAAAACTTTGAAATCACAGCTGTGAGATTTGGCTGTGAATTAAAAGCATGAAATTAATATCAGTCTATAATCCACAGAGCATGCTCTGAGTTTGATTAATGCAGCATCAGCCATTAATGGACTGAAATAAGAATTATTCAACATGGTTATTAAAATGTGTCAGTACCCTTCAAAATGCCACAAGTGAACCTCTTAATTTCACATTTTCGTTTTTCCTCAAAAATCTTAAAATTGTATGGTTTACTGCTGATAGAAAACAAATGTTGTTTAAGATAATAAATATCTTACAACATAATTTTTATATATTTGCTTATAGTGACAAAAGGTTTATACTTATAGAGTATGCATATTGGTAAGAATATGCTCTAAATCAGCGGTGGCCAACTACATAGACATAGAGATTAATACGTGTTTCCATCTACAGAAACGTACAAGTACTGCAGGCAATCAGTCTTACCATGTTTGTTGTGTGCCTCAATAAAGTTGTTATTGTTACATTGATTTGAGCCTCATGAAACAATGACTGTCATCTCACACTCTCAAGTGTCCATTTGATCATCCAAACCTCAGGACATCACTGCTAAAAGAAAGTCTATTACCCCATCGGGAAATATTCAACAAATATCTAATTGTTCTTTGTGTCAGAAACGCTAAGAGGGTTATTCACAAAGCTGAGTGAATAACACCCCCCCCCGCCCCCGGAAGTGATGTGAGCTGAACTTTGTTCGGCTAT
>NW_017308651.1:3056-20101 GCF_000935625.1 Nanorana parkeri
GCTGAGCTGAACCTCCGGGAGGCTACCTGCTGCTGTTCGGCCTATTCTCATAGAGGCCGAACAGCAGTGAGTGAATAGGCGAATGCCGCCGAGCATGAAAAAAAAAAGATGATTGAAAAAAGAAAAAAAAAAGAAAGAAGCAATTGGGCGGGGCTAGCAGTGATAGCTTGCTCCACCCAACTGTTTACTATTGGCCGAGACCTGCTTGAGTCCCGGCCAATGAAAAACAACTGGGCAGAGCCGGCCCTGATGTCACAGCCGTCTCCACCAAGTTGTCATTGTTTAATGACAGTTCAGTGTCCCCAGGTAACCTAGGGATGCTGATCTGTCATTGCAAATGGGCGGAGCCAGCCGTGAGATCATGGCTGGCTCGCTCAGCTGTCAGTTGCAAGGCTTTCGGCCGTGCCAATGGTCGGCCGTTTGCCCAGCTTCGGGTTTCACTTTGGCTCAGTCGAACCAAAGCATATGCCTTGGGCTCGGCTGAGCCGCTCAGCCAGCTTTGGGAGCTGTAAGGGCTTCTACTGAACCAAAGGGCTCCGGCGACCGAAGCTAGCGGAAGAATCAGCCAAAGCTACGGCTGATCTTTTGGCTAGCTTTGTGAATAACCCTCTAAGATGCATTATACCTCATGGACTATAAATATTCGTAGAATAGGAAGGAGGACTTACAAAATATGTTGGGTTTCAGATGACTTCCATACCAGTCAAAACCCAACTGGTAAATCCACTTGATTTAGAACAAAGATCCTTTAGATTTACCACCAACTTTGTAGCACAAGGACCTTTCTGATTTGATACAAATTGAATTGATTGTTTAGGTTTGTCTACATATTACATAATACTTAGTTTTGGTAAATGTAAAGATTTACAGTTTCTACAAGTATATTGTAAAGCCCAACATAAACCTTGGACTGGATCACCAGGACTTTTTTTTTGTCCTGGAACATGCCAGGGCCCTGTTGTGAAAACTCACTGACTTGCCACATAATGTATTTGACTCAAAATGATTGTGTTCAACATGTTCAATAGATGGATGCACTTGGTCTAAACATTGCCTTTTAGAATATTTTGCAATTGAATTTTGCCTTTTTATTTCTGTATGTATTTTTACAATCTAGGTGTTATTTAAAATAAAAGTTTTTCTACCAAACTTCAAGCCAAGGTGTCATATCTCTCACAAACCCCTGTATTTTTCTGCTTTGTGTTGCAATTGACTTGCCACTGCCACAAAAGCTGTGCAGAGGAAGTGAGCAGTGGCCTTCCTGGGTAGCTTGGATGCAGAACTCTCCTTGAATCATCTGACATAAAGGAGGAGGTAGAGGATTTACACAGTCACATCAGCCCTGCAGCAGCAGCTTCTCCTGCAGCCCTCACCCCCCCCAGCAGGGAGCCGATGCTGCAGGACATTTTCTCCATACCTGTGGCACTCTCAGCAGCTTACTCAGGACAGTAAGCTGGCATAATTTCTGCACTAGCGCCTTCCTTTCCAACACCATTGCTGCAATCCTCACAACTTCCTGTCGTAAGTACAAGACGCTCTTCCACAGCAGTCCCTTTCTCGATCACTCTTTTAGAGACACAGAAATGCCTTTTTATGTGTTGGAAAATATCCCAGCACTTGTTCTGTACTGACCATTTCCCATGGATGTAGCTACAACCGCTCACCAGTGACACATGCCCCATTTCTTGTGTGGGGCATCCTAAGTCCAAAGACAGTGGCAGCCTTATTTTTAAATTTTTTACAGTTTCAATGCTGCAATGCTATTACCACCTGCAGTGCAGTGCCAGCTTCCTCTGCTGTCAGATTTCAGGTACAGCAGCACTTCAAACCCAAGGAAGGGCTCCTCTTTGCTCTTCCTTGGTGTTGATGATATGATCAAGACAATGGGCGTTCTTCCCCTAACAATGCACTGCTGCTGTGTCTGAGGAGTGTGGGGGGGATTTTGGAGTAGCAGGAAAGAGCTTTGTACTGGTAGAGATTTGGGTATAGCAGGAAAGAACTCTGTAGTTGGGGAAGATTTGGGGTAGGTCTCTTTATTGGGGAATGGGTGTTTGGTTGTAAACTGGCCTGTGTGTTACCTACTCCTAAGCCCTGCAGCATGTGCAATACTCACTTCTGAGCCCTGCACTGACCCCAGTCAAATTTACATTGCTGAGCCCTCCCGAGCCTTGTTTAAAGAACACTGCACATTTATATCATGACCTCAAATTACTCTATTGTTAATTTTTCTCCTGTAGTCTGATTGCAGCCATTATATAGAGGAAGCCTATTATTATCTTTTCTCTATTTGCTCATTATATTACATAGTTACATAGTTTTTAAGGTTAAAAAAAAGTCACAGGTCCATCAAGTTAAACCTTTGGTGTGCGTATGTGTGTGTGTTTGAGGTACTAAGATTACCTGTACCTCTGTAGGTAAGATAGGCAAAGATTTACTGGATCAATGGCAATACCAGGAACAACAATGTTAGAGGTTGAGCAGCACTATAATGGCACCAATAACAGGTCCATAAAAAACATTCAGGAAAGTGATAACACTTCTAGGACTCAAGTGAAATATACAGGTGAAACTCGAATAATTAGAATATCGTGCAAAGTTCATTTATTTCACTAATGCAACTTAAAAGGTGAAACTAATATAAGAGATAGACTCATTACATGCAAGGCAAGATAATTCAAGTCGTGATTTGTCATAATTGTGATGAATAAATAATTGTGATGAATAAAACAAGGATTGTACATAGAACAATATCGGACCTCTGAAAAGTACAAGCATGCATATGTACTCAGCACTTGGTTTGGGCCCCTTTTGCAGAACTTACTGCAATTACTTTTGCATGATATTCTAATTATTCGAGTTTCACCTGTATAGCACAGGAGGAACAATGTCAGTAAAGGGATGACAAGACATGAAGGAAAAAAAGCTCCCGCCCATTCCATTTTATTTTATGCCATAGCTTTCTCTATCTTTTCCCTTCTGCAGGTAGCAGATAAAACTTTAGATAATTAGGAAGCTGTCTGGGCTCTGCTATCCACATTGACTATTTAGGAAAATGTTCTGAACTGCTTTCTCAGCCACAACATAAGGCTGGAACACATGCAATGCTCATTATTCCCTCACCACTTTGTTTCAAACTGAAATTTCCTCTCCCAAATGGTTGGAAATGACTAAGAAGTGGCTGTAAGACAGTTAAAGAACACAGTTTATACTTATGAACCCATTATTATGCTTGTAGTGGGTTTTTTATCACAGAAAATACAGTATATGTGTACATTACCTTAATATAAATGAAACCAGAACTAACTATGGATTTGGAAAAACAAATAGTCAGGAGGTATTTATGGGTTTTTAAAATTTACAATTTCAGATTAATTGAATGGAAACAATTTAGAGAGACATAGAAATATTGACTGCATGTTTTTAAGACCTCTAACATCTTACTAAAGCTCTGAAAGCACAGGCAAGCAAAATGTTAATTTGCTTTATTGCAATATTGATGTGGGTGAACTGGTTGAGACGTGTATTAAAGTATAGAACAAGATACAGATAACTGCTCTGAAATTCATGGTGTAGGCAAGACTGAAACTATTTGTGGGTGGAGTATAAATTATTGAGATATGTTTAGTCTCCATTCACACGTGTAGGAAAAGGTAAAGTATTTCTCTGTAACACACACTGTAACTGTGTGGAATATATATGCTTGTGAGTCAGCATGGGTCTGTGCTGTTTTGACAGTTTTTAAAATTAAACTTACAACTAATCTACATAAATGAATGTGTGTACGTATGTATTTTAATACATTATTTACAATTAAGCATTAACATTTCGAGTGCAACATATTTTTAGCCTTTTAATGTGTCTATTTACACCTTAGTTCAATGTGCTGGCATTAATATGTAATATAACAATAATTTAATGTATTCACCATGGCCTCAAATTTGAATTCAAAGAAATATTGCAGGTTTCCATGCAATACCGGGAAGTTATAATGACCTTTCATATGACAGGAAAACCAACAAAAGTACAGTGGCTGAAAACTGTGTACTGTACCTGTGTTAGATGTATGCATGGCACTATTTATGCATGGTGTCTGAAGAGCATTACATTAATAGCGTGAAAGCACCAAATGCATTGAGAGTGCCAGTCCCCTGTGATATTGCTTTCACATCTGTTCTGATATCTAATTAAACATGCAGAACAATAATAGAAACTCACATGCAAACCATTCTTCCATTTTTCCTGCTCAAGTTAGCACTGACATAAATGCATTTCCTTGCTTCTCTTAATTCAATTTATTGCACATTTAGTTATTTCCCAAGACTGCCTGAAACTAGAGGGAAGGAGTTCCCTGCTGATGCTGTACATTTGCAGATACACTCCTGTCATCAGTAATCACAGTTTACAATGAAATACCTCCCCTCCTGCTAAAAAACCCTGTGCACAACTTACATCGTTGAGTGAGAAAGAGGTCATATAGTCACACCAGTCAATTGTGTGGCCAAGCCTAGCAAATGGGGAACTACCACTTTTTTTCAAAAAGAGAATTTAAAACTAATATGAGTAAGCAAATTCACAATTTCAAGCCATCTTCTAATTAGTTTTTCATTCCTAATGAATATATTATCAATGCTGAAAAAATACTTGACTAAACCTGTCAATAGACCTTACATGACTGTCAGCCGATAGTAATGGTGTTCTGTTGCTATGTTTAAATAATTGATAGTGTTCAAATAAATGATCATATAATGCTTCAGCATTTAAATTTTACAATAAGGCTGTTCTTGTCCTCCATTAATGTGCATTATGTTACACTTGCACTTATGTTTCTTTATGGCAGCCTATTCATTTCAAACAAACATAGTGTTAGGGAACCAGGAAACCAGACAGAAACCTAAGTGCGCATTACAAATAAAATTAATTTATTGAGAAAAACAATAAACAAAAATGGCAAAAAACAATGGAGGAAGTCCAGGACACAGTCAATGCCAAGCCAGAGGTCAGATTCCAAAGCGGGTAGTCGGCCAAACCAGGTCAGGGAACTCTGAGAGCAGAATGAACAGAAACAACAGCTGGAGTTAGGAAACAGGAAATCAGTCAGCCAGAGCCAGGGTTATACACGGAGAGCAGAAACAGTAGAGCACTTGGTAGATCAGAACACACACAAGGGTGAAGACTGAATGGACAAGCAGATGGGTAAATAGTAAGCTGGCGTTTGCATCATAATTCTGAGACAGGAATTTGGCAGAAGTTTTGCTTGTAGTTGTAGAATTATGTTAATGGGTATGATCATAAAAGGGCGCCAAAGAGAAACAGCACTGTCAACCATACTGCAAAACAAGCCTTGCTGTAGTGTAAATGTGCTTTTGAATCTTAAATATATATATAACATGCTTTGAGGTTGTGGTTAATGTGTGCGTTGCCACACTTCACTGCAACACAAATGTGTGATTTTGCCCTAATTGTCAACTGGCCACATTTAAATTTATCAGGTTTACTTCTGTGCTACATTGAGGTTGCACGAACAAAGTTTAAAAGATATTTGTGATTTTAACAGGTTAGGGTGACAAATGCTTTGTCCATGATAGCAGAAGAATTCCTCAGTCAGTCCAGCTAGTCACCTACTGTCCAAGGGAGAATACAGGGGGTATATTACGAGTCTCCCGAAGATGGGAGAAAGAAAGAACAACTGTCGAGGACATCATGAAAACCATGGTCTGACCACCAACGAAAGGGAGACAGACTTTCCCAACCTGGGAGAATTAGAGGAGTGTGAAACAGCTTCAAAAGGTGGAGCTATATAGTGGCTAAACCTCCAGAATATTTAACGGAATCCGACAGATGAAGGGAAGTTGGTCTGCGGGTAGAAGGATTTTGCTAATTGGAGAAGATGTAGACCCCTGTAATTACTATCGCTCACTTGATGCCTGGGAATAAAACCAACTTGGTCTTTACCTATTAAATGGGCAAGAAAGGTATTAAGTCTAGTGACCAAGATTTTTGCAAGGGGCTTGATGTCCACTTATGAAGTTACTAACACAGCTAGCTTGGTATCAGTGTTCTGTAATTCGCCGGAACATGAGCATTAGAAGCACAGTACAGTACTGCTGACAATGGAAATATTGACAGAAAGAGAAAATATAATGAGCAAAGGGTGACCTCATCGTGTGCTGCTTCTCTATTGGAGACCTAAGATCTAGTTTTAATGTCTGATAGGGATGTCTGGATCACAAAACTGCATTTAGTAGGTAAAATGGTACCCATATGAGTATTGCAACTATGTATTTGGCTGTTTGCCTAGAGATTCATTTTAAGGCATTTTATAATAATTAAAAATCACATAATAGATCACACTCTGGAAGGTTTATAAGGTGTCTTGTTAATATTTGATTTAAACATCCTTTAGTAGCTGGAGTGTGTTTAAAATAGTAGGACAATAAATGTTTCATTTATCTCTACAGGACACTCATTCCATGCTGTAGGGCTATCATTTATATCTAGTAACTTTTCAGTTTCACTAAATTCATTCCTAACTCAATCTCTGGTGTAAAGCAGCTCAGATGTAAATGATGCAATAGAAAAAAAAATGATTCATAATAATCTACTGTAACCTGTTAATGTGTAAAATTATTGGGATGTCTTAGCAGTTTTCAGATGGTGATCATTAGCAAGGCCTGCTTTCAATTATACGCCTGGTCCCAGGCCACTTCAACGGTGTTACACCTACAAGCAGTATTTGTGCTCTCACTGTTCCTAACTTGTTTTATAAAATATGTAAATGTATGATATGTATAATTGAAAGGAAAATATATTTAATTATATATTCGCAGGCTTCCAAAAGAAGTGAAATTTGTAATGCTATTACAATTAGAATGTCTGATGCTATACCAGTATGGGACTTGTATTCCCTTTCCATAACTCAATGCCTGTTCATTATCATTTAGCAATGGCCTTGTGCCACAGACAGTTTTACCTACACTTAATTAAGTAAACCGTAACTATACATTTCTATTATTTGGCCCCTTTTGGTCTGTTAAATGTACCATTGTAAGTGTTTGTTGTATCTGTTTATTAAGTGCAAATAAGTTAATTCCAGAAAACGTTGTTAGATAGTAACATTTTGTCCTCTCTGACTATGCTGCACTCTTATTACTTGCATTGCTCCCAGCTATATCTGAAGATTTCAGGACCCTCAGCTCTATGTTAGGGAGATTTTTTACATTCTTATCAACTTTTCTTGAATTGTATTGTGATTGTAATGTCTTCCTTATATTGTAAACCGCTGTGTAAACTGTAATATGTAATAATAATAATAATAATAATAATAATAATTTGCTCTAGTTCTATCCTAGGCTGATAACACTACTTCTTCATTGATGCACTACAATAAGTGAGCATTCTCATCCCAAGACAGGAAGTGTCTTACTGGCGGGATCACCAAGTGGAAAAAAAGCTTGCTAAGAAAACAAATGCAGACATTTCTGTTCATAGGTTTAGAGACACATTTTCTAATGTAAAGGTCATATGGTCTTAAACAATCTTTTATGGGCCCAACAGATATCCCCTGAACAGTGACTATCAGGTAAACTCCCCTTACAGTGGTTCAAGTGAAACATGGGATCTTAGGTGTAACGCAAAACATTACAAAGCCATACAAATATGTTGCAGCTGAATTTTGTTCTATTATGGATGGAATCATTCCACTCCAAACACTGTAAGATTGTTGTAGAGCGTTATCAGAACCTTTTGCATTGTGAGAGAATTTGAATAATTTACTAAAGGAGTTGAGAATGTTCAAACAATTAATTGTGTAAATATTAACATAAATTATCCAAACCTGTGCTTTTCACATTGGTTAACTGAATTAAATATGAATTCAATTTATTAAAAATTCCTTTAGTAAATCAGCCTATTACTATGCACATGGGTAACTTAGCACTTAATAGGTAACCAACGATAATTCATGGAAGCACTTTTGTTGGAGTTCACGTACATGCTTGCAATCCTGCTGTAATTGGCTTATTGCTACAAGTTTGGAAACTGCAGATTTTTTTTTCACAAAAATGAAAAAAAAAAATGACATGTATAAATATTTTTTTAATGTATATAAGATAACAATATTGAACTTTATATGGCAGATTACAAGGGAGATTGACAGGGCTATTCACAAAAGGGTGAAGAGTTTGGAGAAGGCAGGAGAAGTGAAGACTGTAGGCCAAAATAGCTGATTTGGAAAAATTCTCCAATTCAGCTTACCCTCCAGTTCAGCTATGTTGTCCCAGATTGTTCACTTCTCCTGCCTTCTCCAAACACTTCACCCTATTGTGAATAACCCTGTGAGTGTCATAATGGCAGAAACTAGCTGATTTGGAAAAACCATGTTAAAGCGTACTGCTACACAACTAAAAGCTATGCCAGATATATTTTTCATATATTGCCCTGAGTCAAAAACATTTTCTTTTTCTACTAGATGATTTTTTTTTTTGGGGGGGGCATATCTATCAATCACCAATAATAGCAAAGTAATTGTACATATATAATTTTTAACATTGTAATAGAATCTTAATGGACAAACAATATGTGGAGGTAAAGGGTAACTGAGACACTGCAAAAATAATATTTTGTTACTGAAGCTTAAAAGTCATGTAACACTATGGGGTCTATTCAGTAAGCTGCCATAGGCAGCCGAGTGAATTACCGACCTGAAGTGAAGTGAGCCGAACACTGTTCAGCTATTCACTTCAGGCTGGTACTGAAATCAGCCGTACATCGGGTGGCTTCACGTGGCTTCGGGGTGCAGAAGGAGTTCGACTCAGCCGATCCAACATCTGGATCGGCTGAGCCGAACCTCCGGCAGGCTACTCACTGCTGTTCGGGCTATTCTTAAAGATGCCGAACAGCAGTGAGTGAATAGCCGAGCGGCATTCGGCTCGGCTGTTCTGCTCGGTCCCTCAGAGGTACCGAGCAGAACAGAAAAAGAGTGAAAGAAGTTAAAAAAAGTAAATAGAAAACGATTGTGCGGAGCTAGCAGTGACAGCTAGCTCCGCCCAATAGTTTCCTATTGTCCGGCGGCTCTGCTGCTGTAAAAAAAAAAAAAAACTCTCCCGGGCGCTCTGAGAGTCTCCCGCTCCCGGTCGCCCAGGAGAGAAACACAGATGTGTCTTTTTTTTCTTTATTCTTACACGATCAATGTCAGAATAGGAAAAACTAAAAAATTGTTCCCATTGAAAAGCATTGGTACATTACTATTGGCTAATTCCATTAGCAATAGCCAATAGTAAACTAGCATTGTACCCGCCCTCTGTTGATGGACCTGATGGGGAACTGCAGCAGAGGGCAGAGAGACTCCCGGAACCGATGGATATGCGTTCGGCTCGACTGAGCCGCTCGGCCATGATCGGGAGCTGTACGGACTATTGTGAATAGCCCGTACAGCACCCCTTCGGTTCTACTGAACCGAAGGGGTCCTGGGGCCGAGGCTAGCCGAAGGATCGGCCGAAGCTACAGCCAGATCCTTCGGCAGCTTCGTGAATAGACCCCTATATATGCTGTGTTACAAGAATTTTGGTTATTTATTTATTTTTTATTTTAAATAACTTTACTGTTCCCTGAGATACAATGGATATCTTTTTTTTTGTATGGAAAGAAAATTTACATTTGTGTTAGATCTTTCAACAGCATTATAACACACATAATAACACACAGCGCAGGGAATATTTGTTGCCTAATAGCAGCAACAGTAAACTGAAAAGAAAATATTGGTATATATTTACATATATCTATAGAAGACATAGCACAAATCATGGGTGATATTTGTTGCCCAACAACAGCAAATTAATCAGGGTAAAGCAAAATATTCCAGATGATATTAAAGCAAATGAGATGTGGCAGGAAAATAGTGTTTCTATAGTGCTTCTATAGTGGGTTTCAATCCATGTGGAATAGAACACTTTAATTTAGGTAAGAATAATTTTAGCAAAAACTAACATAACAACTTCAGTTTAAAATATATTAACTGGGCGAAGTGTACATTGTGTATAATTGACCAAAACACTCCAAGAACAAATGTGTTCCTTTCAGAAAAGAATAAAACAGAACTCTTAACATTATGATAGAAGAAAACTTGGAACAAATAACATGCAACATGGGAGTATTTGTTGCTCAACAATAGTAAATTAATCTTTTTTTGTTTTAATTAGCTTTTTCAGTTAAAGCAATGAAGAGAAAGTCACAAGAATTATACAAATCCCCATGGAGGGGCTAGAGAAAAACAACTTTAAATTACTGTAGATATCATTGAGAATTATCATGGACTAATAAAAGGTTTTAATCAATAACTTGGCTCTTTGTGATAATTCTTTCATATTTAAATTCTTCATCCATGAGTATTTAAAAGATTAATTAGAATGAAGAGCCATCTAAAGTACGAGTAACACATGTTGGTTGATGTTTGGGAAGTTAATGTTGGCTTCTATTGAATTAGTAGACGCTTGATATAAGAAGTGTCTGAAAATATAAATATGAATAAAAAGATCAGTAAGATTATTTAATGTGGATGTCAGTGCGGATATTGAAGATTTCTTTATTAAACATGTGCACGCCCGAGCCGAATCCGGCTGTGTATGAAAACAGCCAGTACCGGCTGTTACATACAAGCTTTCGGCTGGCTATACAGCCAGCTGATCACTTGTATGACAACAAACAGCATGCAGTTGCAGGAAAGAAGGCTTAATCTGAAATTGTGTAGAGGGTTTATGGTTGGAGCAGCAAAAATGTGGAACTCCCTACCCAGTAATATTCGCAGGGAGTGTTGACAAATTCAGAAAACGTCTTCATGTCTTCCTCAGCATATTCCTACAGGAATATGTATATTTATAGAAGACTCACATTTGCAAGGATTTTGTTTGTGACTTTTGGGCAAATGCTGACACATAGGGGTTGATTTACTAACCTAAACACACGCACGCACTAGGTGCGTGTGATTTTTACACAGCAAAACGTATTTATCAACCAAAAAGTCTCTAAAAGCATATTTCCACTAATGCCATATATGGAAAAATCATGCACATGATGCATATATAATGCTGCTTCACAGTTTAGACAAAAATGGTTAGCTCATGCATTTACATTCCTGCATTCATCAACACAAGCAACACAACATAGAGCTAATTTACACAACATCACCTTGCAAATTCATGCAGGGCTTTGCACAACACACCTGCTGGGTGTGTACACACTACAAAGGTGTTTAGATTCCACCCATAGATCATGCTGGGAGGGAACACACTACAGAGGTGTATACATGTTCGTGGTGTGTTTATAAGGTTAGTAAATCAACCCCATAAGCTCAGCATTTGTTTTTATAAATAGACCCCCTAAGTGTGCTTTAAAGACTGCATATCTGACTGACTCACTTTATGGAATAAAATGTTTTAGTTTTAAAACAGTATCACTCTCTGCTTACTCTTGGTCACAAACAGATTCTAAAGCTGACCCAGCCTAATATCTCCTGTCTCTGTGTGGCAATAGTTAGAAAGTTACAGTTAACATTAACAATTGGAAAATGCACTGTGAAGGCACTGGAAATCCATTGTGTTCTGTTTTCAATGCATTCTGCATTTTGGAAGCTTTGCTCTACCATTTTGGTTTATTTTAATGGAGTCCTTCAAAAGCCTAGTGCATTTCAACATTGCAACATACATCAACATATGAAGTGTGACAATTTAATTCCCGGAATGTTTGTGGCGTAGCACTATGGTGGTGAGTCACACAGCTGCAGCACTCGCCTGGGTCGCAGACCAGTTGACCCAGTCCTTACAGAGTAGTAGAAAAAATAACACGTGTGTGCTTTGCACTGTTGGCGTAAAATGAGTGACAGGAATCTGAAGCAGCAGATTAACATCAAAATTTTAGTGAAAATTGGCAAAAATGCGTGTGAAAATTTAGCTCTGTTACAACAGACTTCATATTCCATGAAGAAATCAAGTGTTTTTGATTGGCATAAGCAGTTTAAAGAGGGGCGGGAAGATGTCCACGAAGACCAGAACTCTGGCGTGACAAGTGGATTTTCGACCACGCCAACACTCCTGCACATAATGTGTTAAGTGTTCATGAGTTCCTGGCCCAGAAATCCATTCCAAAATTTGACTAACCTTTTGATTCCCCTGACGTGGCACCCTGTGACTTTTGTCTGTTTCCAAAATTAAAAAAATCCCTTAAAAGGACACAAATTTCATGACATTCTAGACATCCAGCATGCCGTGACAAAGATACTATACGACGCAGTGTTGCGGAAAACACATTTCAAGAATGTTTCCAGCAATGGCACAGTCATCTAGAAAAGTGTGTCGCCTCACAGGGGGACTATTTTAAATGGGACAACAGCCCCTAGTGAATAGGAAAGCAAACTTTTTTTTACAGTCCATTCTGGGAATCAAATTGTCACACGTCGTACATCAGTGCAATGCACATTCTAGGGTGAATAAACCTCGATTCTGTGACTGTGCAGTGACAATGAGTGAAACGTGACAAATATTTGTGACAGCTACTGTAAAGACTGAATGCTGCAATGCACTGCTGATATGAAAAATAAGTAAAAATGGTGAATGAAAAGAACAGTGGCTGAATGATAATGAAGTCTCTGAGCAGCTCGGAAGCACATACACACGTGTCCAGCTCTTGAGTACGGTGAAAAAATGGACAACATGTCCTCTTGCAATATATTGATATGGAATGGTCAGATGGCACAACCTCTCTAGATTAATGTATCCAGCTCCAAAATGCAATGAATATACAGTCAATATATGCTCTTGCATTATATTTATAAAGAGATGTCTGATGACATACCCTCTCTTGACTAATGTATCAAGCTCCCAAGTGCAGTTAGAATGCGGTCAACATATGCTTATATATACATTTATATATATGTAAATTTACATGTGGGTTGTCTGATAACACAATCTCTCCTCTCTGTTTGTGGAAAGGGACAGATAAAGATGGAATGACATTCAGGGCAGCATAGGAGAGCCAGCTGAACATCACCACAATGTAAAAAATGGTGCAATACTTTTAGTACCAGAAATTTTGGGGACATCTTTTTTAAACAAATTAGCCCTTTCAATGTCAATTTTCAAATCTAGCTAATGTATCCATTCATCTTTGATGGTTGCACACACTTTTACAGGATTGGTCAGCTTCAAAAAACATTCCATATATAGAGTTTCCAATAAATAAATAAAATACCGGTAAATGCTATACCCTTTTACTTATAGTCCACCTTGCGTCATATTATGATCCCATCTTTTTGTCTAGTAATGCATTTATTAAAGTAATTACATTTCCTTTTTAAAAAACTTCCAATAAAACTTAAAACTATAAACAATAGCCTGCAAAGTCTTTGGGGTGTGCTTTTTATGGTAGGAAAGCTTAAAGGAGAACTATGAGGTGAGTGCTTTTCACTCACCTCATAGTTCTACCCAACCAATGACAATGAGACTGTCACAGGTCGGCTCAGTAGATCGGGAGGTGAGCGAACACATACCGGCGTTCGCTCACCTCTTGATCCTGTCACGGCTCTCTGCCGTGACAGGGGAGGGGCCGGATTCCCCCCTCCCCGCTCCGATCCACCAGCGCTGACTGGCGCAACGGTCGGGGGAGGGTACAGCTGGCTCTGCCTTTAGATAGGCAGAGCCAGCTGTCAGTCACGCAGCTGGGCGGATCCCGGCACAATTGTCGGGATCCGCTTCAGCTGCGGCGTCTCAGTATACCGCAAGCTACAGCTCGCAGTATACTGAGCCTAGGGTGACGGGAGGACGCTAGTTTGTGTCCTCCCATTACCCTAAGGAGAACTATGGGAAAAGACTTAAGCCCATAGTTCTCCTTTAATCCCCCTTCAATGCTACATTGCAACACACCCAGTGGAAACAATTGGTTTGTAAAAATTGTTAGCATCAAGATAAGATTAAGACGGGTTGACGAGGGCACAAATGAACAGGTTTGCAAATGGTAAACATTCGAACGACATTGCATTCACTAACGTGAGCATGCTTGCACAATCAACACAAAATGTAATTCAGATGAATCGGCATTATAGTTGGGACCTGGAGATTAATCTGGGGAGTTAACTTTTTTATTTATATTTAGAAGATACACACACACATGCAATCAAGCAGCAATAGATCGCTATAGCAGTGATTTATTTCTGTAGGGAGAGGCTAGTCAGAGCTACATGATCCTCTGTACTAGGAGGAAGAGCAAGTGCTGTGATGTAATTTGTAATGCCGTCCAGTTTAAATACAATGCTGAAGCATTGTGCTTACAGAACCCTGCTACAGGCACTCCTATGGAGCCCTGTGCAGCAAAATTGTAAGCCTAGGAGCTGACTGTTTCAGATCCTGGGCTAGCAGTGGAGTCTGTCAACCATACGAACTTGCGCTAATGGAAATAGCAATAGTATAAAAAATAGGAGAACTAGATTAAAATTAAAAATATGACCCCGGAACTAAAATTGCATAATTTTTCTAAAGCCGAAAGGAAAGCTGCTGAACTCAGGCTAAATGCCCCCAGAATAATGATGCAGCGCTGTTCATTTTGTTGCATCATAGCAGTGGAGTCTGGCTGCCACTGACAGCCAGCAGCTCCAGCGCAAATGCTGGCTGGCACCCGAGAGAACCTGCTGATTTTAGGTGCCATTTTTAAACAGCGCTGACATTATTTGCTGCTATACCAGCACTATTTTAGAATAGTGTCTGGGACTCAAGTTGTAATGCAGTAGCCCCAATATGTTCTCCAATGTTATACTGTGACTTGCGTTTGCCTTATTTAATAAGGTCTGGCAGATAACAATGATGACAAAGTTTAAAATCAAACCATAGCAATCAGTTATGCACAAATATAAAACATACACACCCACACACTGGATGGACTAAAGATAACGTATGACACATTACACTGTCAGCTACCTGCACTGTAAACAGTAAAGCAGAAGTGCGGGGAGAGTAAAATATACTCTCCCCGCTGCTTAGAGCCGACTTGGAACACTGCAACTGTTATATGCCAGCTCTAAGACCCAGAGCTGAGTGATCATGTAACTGCTGATTGATCAGCTTATGGTCTCTTCTCCCTGCAGAGAGCGGCCAATTGACCCCCCACCCCATAGGGACTACGTCCTCCCCTTTTTATTTTTTAACACTCAATGGAGGGACGGATAATGGAGAGAGGCAGAGCCAGCTGTCAATCAGGAAGTCAGGCTGGGATGTGGCTCTGCACTGTCAGCGTCAGCTAGTAGAGGGCATTAAGAAAAAAGAAGTAAAGCCAAAAGTTTGGTATTACTTTTCTGTTAATTGATCTAGATTGTGATAAAACAACGTGACTTGTCAAAAATGTAAATAAAAACTATAAATATATAGCATTTGTGTACAAAAGGAACAGAAAGGCATGTTATAGAATATTCAGAAAAATTACATAGATAAATATAAATAAGGATCTCTGTGTATAGCTGCTTTATAAGCAGTTTTTATGGTTGGAAAGTAAAGTACACTTGTCACAAATGTGGGCTATTCAAACTAAGCATATGATTCCTAACACATAAGAAGAGGTTATTTTTTCTGAAACCTGCATGCCCTACTTATCAGTAGATCTAGAGTTACAGGCAGGGGAGTTTTAATGCAAAAAGACAAAATTATAGTCGAAGCAGACCATGCATTGCTACGGGGCCCTGAACCAAAGGGGCAAAGTGTTTTTTGTCTGATTACTGTGTGATTAATGCAGCAAGCAGTAGTAAATACATTTAAAATTTCAATCAATAGTAATATTTCTACCAACATTTAAAGACAGGGGTTAAATGTTTTTGTTATGGGGCACCTTTATGACCTGTGTGTAAATCGTGACTTTAACATTCAAGAGGTGCCTTGCAAACCCTTCCTCACATCCTTTTTGTCTTTAAAATAGACAGGTGGTCTCACAAAAGGAGGTGAAAGGAGGTGGAGCCATTTAGACTTTTATAGGAAAGGTCAAGATTTGCATTTAACTTCAGTTGTCAATATCTTTGGATCCACTGACCATTTTCACATGAGGTTTTCATTGAAGGTTTCCCCTCTGTATGCCTTTCTATGGCATATCCTCAGTTTAAGTTGCCAGGTTTATGAGTTTACTGGAAGGTAGGTTTGCTTTGTTTCTACTATCTTGATTTCTTTTAATAATATTCTCTTTATCCCCTGTTATTTTGTTGAGATTTCTAAGGTCCAGCACATTTTCTAATGTCCTGAGCATGACGTACTTTTATTGAGATAATTTTCCTTCTTCACAGCTGCATTTAATTACAATCTTCAGCTTCACTTAACTTAATTTTGTTTTAATACATACAATACCTTGGTAAGTTAAAGAGAAAAGGAACATAAAGGAGATAATTGAACCATCATCTGGCAACATACGGCCTACTGTTCCACACACTGTAAATACCTGGGATGATACACTCCCGTTTCAAACCTTCTCCATACTTTGCCATAAAAAAATGGTAAATGGAAAAAAAAAATCTGATCTATTGTGAAAGATGACAACATTCTCTGAATGTTTATTTGTTTAAAACATACAGTAATTACCCAACTCATGTTGTAAACTTTATAAAGCCTAATAATAAATAACTAATAATTAGACTGGTTCTATAAATTATAATGCAGCATATGCCATGGACAAAATAACTCCACCCCCACCCCTCATTTATTATATATTATAGCAGACTTTCTCCGCCAGGGCGTTGTAGCAGCCTGGGTGCCTTGTGGCATTGCCAGGGGTGCCTTTAAATGCTTGCTAAAGGGGGGACTCTAATGTAAAGGGAGCTCCTGATGTGAATGGGGGCTTCTAATGTGAAAGGGGAGGACTCTGATGTGAAGGGGGCTCCTGATGTGAAGGGGGAATCTGAAGTAAAAGAGGGGGCTTTGATGTGAAGGGGAAATGCCATGTCATATTTCCTTTTTTTTTAAATGTTTTTGCCTGGGGTCCCTCATTAAAACCCAATGCCAGACTCCTGTCTAGGATAAGGGTTGGTATTG
>NW_017308651.1:20122-72833 GCF_000935625.1 Nanorana parkeri
CACTTTCTTCCTTTACATTTTTACATTTTAGACTGGGGTGGTTCAAGACTTTTTATACTTTTTAAAGGTGCCATGACTGAAAAAAGGTTGAGAAATTCTGTCTTATAGCATAATATAAGTCTGATGGACAAAAGCTGCAGCTATATGATTCCCATTGTAAGCATAGATTGTTTGGGGGAAAGAGGAAGACAAAATGTTCGTTATGATGTTACAGAGTCTACCAGTACCACAAATATAACTATAACTATTTTTACTGCAGTCAATATCTAGTACAACATAAATGTGGGTACTTTATTCTTCCTCTTTCAAAATATTTAAATGAGGCTCAGAAATTATGTTTCATGTATGCACATTCATTAGAAAATTGTAATTGATGCTGACACATAGGCAAGCAGACACATTTCTCACAGTGCTGCAACTCAAAATCTTCTGTATATAGTTTTATTTTCTATTTAAAAGTGTTCATGTATTAAAATTCTCTTATCAGCCCAACCCCCAACCCACGTATATTCCACTTTCCTTCCTCACCCCTCTGTTGCTCTGTAGCACCAAGTAACTTGTGTTTTTTGGTATGTGGCCTCCTTGAAGGATGCAATTCTCAAATGTGAGTGGCCAATTGCCAGGCTAGAACACTGTTATCTGATGAGGAGGATGAAATCAATAACACTGTGTAAGCTCTGACACAAGCTGACATGAGCTTACACGAGGGTAAGACTGCAGAGCAAGGGAGTGACAGACAAGCAAGGGAAAGTGTATATTTGTTGGCTTAGTGGTGGGCTTCAAATACTCTGTCACTTTGCCCATTTATTGTTTCTTAATAAATGGTCAGCTGACTCTCTATTAAAAAATACTGCTTCTGTAAATTATAATAAAGGAAAAGAAAAGTGAAGCTGACCATAAAAATAAGAGGGAATATTTTATGTATTTTTTAAATTTACAGATATATGCATAGAGAAGCACAGTCAAATATCTCAGGCATACAGATTAATGGTTATAAAGCAGGGGTATCACTAGATACCTCAAGAGCCAGCTTTTCTAGATAGAAAAACCCATATTTTTTCCCCAAAAAAACATCCAACATAGCCGTTTGCTAATTTCCCTAAGTTCTTTTTCTGGTACCCTAAGACATCAATACACAATTCAAGAAAAATTGTCAAGACTGGCTGACAATCATCTCACATCTGTAGATTCCCCAATACTTACATTTGTTTTAATGCAAAAAGCAAATATTAAAGCAGTATAAAATACAGTGGAATATTGTTTTTTGATTAACACAGTCTCACTGACAATAAGATTTAAAAAAAGGTAATCACTTGAAACTGATATAAGTCTATCTGACAATAAAGGAAATCATCAGGAATCAGAATGGAACAAATAAAAACCCTCTGCATGAGAAATTCACATGAGGAGCTAGTCCTTAGCTGTATAGCAATCATTTCAACTAGAAGATGTTGGTCCTCAGATTATAATCATCAAATGCAGAGCTCATCCTAAACAAGACATCATAGGTATTAATATTTTATGCTGCATATTTATTCAATTTCCACCTACAACAGTAATATCGTTTACAGAAACACATTGCATTTGACAAAGGCTAAGATCTGCCTGCATCATCTTGATATCCACTTTTCTTTGGCTGTACAATATCAGGCTGTATTAGATTCTTCTTTTATTTACAATTTGGCTTTGTCCTAAGCAATAAAGATGAAAACACATGCATTGATTTACTCGTGTTCTCACAAATAATCAAAGAGCAGAACAGTCTGATTAGTTTTAACCATTTTAACAGAGAACATAGATAAATGTTTAAATATCATCCGTGCCATTATTTTTCTGGACTGACCAAGATGAGTCTAAAAATAATATTACGGCAGGGTTGCTGTCAACAAAATGACTTACTGCCATGTATTTCTTCAGCACCAATGGTGGACACTCCAACTTTGGACTATTCTAACTTTTCACCATGCTTTATAATGGATTCCTGGTTATTCTGCAACAGCCTCCCTTTCTCTAAAGACTTCAGTACATCTCCATGTTTCCCAACATTCTGAGATCAGAGACAGGGATGTAAGCAATGTGTTGAGTCTGGAGCAGGGAAAAGTGGACATAGGGATTTTTTACTGTAAATGTTTTTCAGTTTTTCAGCATTAGGAATGTAAGGGTGTCTTTGAAGTTTGTTAGGTGTCCAGTCATGGTAAAGCTAGTAATATTTCTTCATACCCAAGCATTTATAGCCATGGTTAACTCTGTCACCTTAATCCAATCAACATGGAATATGCCAAGCCAGAAGATGATCATCCAGTAACATTATTGAAGGTATGAAAGTTAGTGTGAACACCCTGATCGAATTACATAATCGAGTCACCATGGTGCCAAAAAATGTGTGACATATGTTAATTGTTCAAATTACATGGCTAAAGGTGTGAATTGTCAACTTATGAGGGAAGAGATGTTACATTGGCATTATATGTGAGTGACAGAGGATGTTAAAGGCCCCCACTCCTGTTTGGGGATGGCTGTTCCAGTTTGATGTGGACAACCTTTTTTGTCTTGTGAAGCAGTTTCTTTCTCTGTTCAAAATGTGTACATCACAGGGTTGCTATAGAAAATAACTTCACCAGCACTCCAAGGGATAATAAAGCAATTGTCCATTTATTGGCACATTGCCATTCAAATGCAAGCACTTTCGGGGCCTCAGAGGGTCCCCTTCATCAGGCTCAGAACTCACTGGGTTGCTTCACATACTTTGGACAAACAACATCTTAAGCTAGGTATAAACATATGTAATTTCTTTGTTCAACCTGCCGACTATAATATCATAGATTCCATCATCAACACTTACCAGCGTTGATCAAGGAATCCCCCACTGTTTCTATTGTATTATGACAGCGAATGCTGGCCACTGCCAGATTACATGAACAGAGCTAGCAGCTGATTGATAGTTCTGCTCGCCGAGAATTTTCCAACCGGCTCTTTTGATCAGCTGATCAAGGGATGCCGGGTGGACAGGTGCCGACAGCGGCAACCACTGCGCAAATTTTGGCCATTTCATCAGGAACTGGCTGAAATTTGATACATGTATACCAGACTTTTTTTCAAATCCTGGAGTATGTATCTGACTCTCAGCAGAACTGAAGAAGATGCTTGGATAAGTAGTGAGATTTCTACACCATTATAGAACAAGTTAAGCCTATTGTAGGGATGTTTAAAGTGCAGCTTTCATTGTACAAATAATATGCTGGCTAAAAAGTAAAATGCATATACACGGATGGGGCCTATACATACTACCATGCCTTTATGGGCATCTTGGATGCACCAAATTCTGAGTTCTTCTAATAAATAAATGTTATCACTCCTTGACACTTTCTGGTTTAGTCTCAACTTAGAACTGCTCCTTCTCCACCTCCGTATTGGGCAATGGGGCTGTCCATTAGATTAATTAGCTGAATAATGGTGGAAAAAGGCAATGCCTTTTGGTTGAAATTACAGTATTAAGTACCAAGCAATGTCACAATTTTCACATCAGAGCAGTCTGGAATTTGATGCACTATGCTGCTTATTGAACTGTAGTATGCCCTCTACATCTTTCCATGTTATTTTTCTATTCAGCTTAATACATATAAGTAGTCATAAGTTTCCATTAATGTTTTTTTATGTAATAACATCTGCTGGTGCCTTTAATATATAAATAACAATGTCTGCTATGCATTATTTTCCTTTTTTTAGGCAGGTTATCTGCACTTGCTTTACTATCTTGGAACAGTGACAATGGAGAATGCAGAAGCAGAAAGGAGAAGTGTGTGGCTCAGTAGAAAAATGGCTAGGGAAGTGTGCTATGCCTATTAGCACATTATGGCAAACATACATTTGACATACCCCACTTTACTTATGCTTTAACTTAAAAGACCAAAGAGAAAACATATAAGGTCTGACTCATTATATATCATCAATGTATAAAACAAGGGGCATTTTCAAAGACAATTCTATGAAATCTAGAGTTGTTCCTGAAAATCTTTTTTCAACAAGGTTAGGCCACCCTCCATTTTTCAATGCTAGTAAAAATTTAGCAACTATACACACTTGGTATTAACAACAATCTGCACAAAAGTGGACAATCGTTTTTAATAATGCTAACTAAACTGTTCCATTATTTTAAAAAAAATGGCATCAGTTGATATGAAGCTTAAAAATGTTGACTTGGCCTTTTTGAAAGTTGTGAATATGACATTGTGCAAAAAAAACCTCTCTTTTAGCAATTTAGCATTTTTCTGATAGTATTCCATTAACTAGCGAACTTGGTGGCCCATGTATAAATAGTATCTGCTGAGGTCATGCACAGTCTTTGATATGCTTGCTGTGTTCTTTAGCTCAGTGGCTTGAGAGATTGTCATCATCAACATTCTAGCATTCTCCACAGCAGGAAAAAGCCTAAGGCCTATCCCTGCCACACAGCTTGTACAGCGGCCTCTAAAGGATGGCATTGCCTCTGGCCAGGGTTCCATTTTATCATTTAGTGGCAAATTGGTCAGAACAGACAGTCATCCCACTGATGTTGAGTTTAGCAACAGCACCCATTTAACTTTTCAGTGGTTAAAACCTCTATTCAAATGGAATATGAATATATCCAATGCAAAACATTTTCAATGAATTATCACATTTTAGTCTTCATTCATTTTATAAATGTATTGATTATAATTAAAGATAGTATGCATTCGGTAAGCAGATAAACATATTTCTTCATCACTGGGGCGTCCTTACTTCAAAATTTTGGCTAACAATTATTTTTATCAAATTATTTCCTTTCAGCTGCTCAGTGTGCTGAAAGCTACATTCCTCTGCCCATATGGATTTTTCCACCATATCTATATTAAGATGAAAAAGCATGCAGACATCTATTTTGATTTGTCGGGTTATCAAAATGTACCAAAAACTGATTAGTGTGAGGGCTTAAACAACCCATTCAAATTATATCCAGCAAAGCAGACCCTTAAATTACACACCAAGAATCACCTTCATCCTGTAGGTGTTTTGTCAAAAGTAATTAAAGTGTATTTCCAATTTTTCAGTCAAACCGAACTATATGTTGTTATGTGTTCCCATTCACACAGCAAACTTAAAAAAATATTCCTTTTACATGTCTTACCTTTCTAGTTGTTTTTTTTTAGAGATTAATTATACATATGACTATTGGTGGCTTCTATTACTTAGAATAGATGGCTTATAAGACATACAGTAACATGTCATTTTATTTAAAGATTAACATATGATGCACAGCCCAAGCCTTGAAATCTTTAATTCTTTGTTAGGACAGACTGTCTTGCACATCCAGTTTACAACTCATAATGGAGATCTCTTAGCCCACTAGGGGTAGGGTAAATTATGGTATACTTAACTCCCTAGCCCACTCCTTAACTTTAACTAGAAGGGGAAAGCTAAATAAAAAAAAATTTAGCAAGTGAAAAGGCAAGCAGCAATGTTTAAATGCTATAAGTTTTACAATGTGAATGGGAACAAGTAACACATATATAATAGGTGTCCCAATTTGACTACAAAAGTGGAAATACACTTTAAAGAAAAACCTGTTGCTTTGGCCTGAATGGGCAGATCACAGTTTTGATTTAAAGTGATACTAAACTCAGGCGTTAAATCTTAAAAATGCATTCAAGAACCTTCATTAATAAGAAAAATGTATCCTTTTTGTATATAACTCAGCTTTAGATCCTCAAATCCTCTATGAATTGGTGCTGACACTGTCCTTCCTTCTGGAGGGTGGCTACCTTTGTTCCCCATGGTCCCTGCGTGGTATAAAGTAGTCACCGTTCCAAGCTCTCTCCTGTGATAGACTACAATTTCAATACAAATTAGTAAAAACAAAATGTGAGATTGTAGTCCATCACAGGAGTGAGCTTAGAGTGGTGACTACTTCACAATACACACAGGGACCATGGGAAACAAAAGTAGCCACCCTCCAGAAGGAAGGACAGTGTCAGAACCAATACCCGGAATGATTTGAGGATCTACAGCCTAGTAATACACAAATGAACTACATTTTTAGTATTAGTTAAGGTACTTGAATGCATTTTTGACATTTTACTCCAGATTTTAGTGTCACTGAGTTAAGTGTGCATTCTGATGTTCGTGTATAAGTGCATTGCTTTAAACTTTAAGCATGTTTCGAATGAGGATATAACAAGCCTCCCATTATAACAAGAACAATCCGTTATGAAAGATATAGATATACAAAAAAGATATATAAGACTGCTGAACACAAACAGTATATTTATACATCCTTGGAGATTTGTGACATGACAATTAAAATAAAAGTCTGAAAACAACACAAAATCAATTTCTAGGAAATTCACGCTTTCTGACCCATGTATTCGCTCTCTTAATCACTTTTAAAGAATAAGCTGTGCTGAGGAGAGAAACAATTGTGAAGTCTGTGACAACCCAGGAAGAAGTGCAGTTTATCACTTACTGCTCTGACTGAAAATGCTAAAACAAAGCCTAAAATATTGTCACCAGAGGAAAAATGCCAGAAGCAAAGTGACTGTTGGCAGATTTCTGCTCCTCTTCAACAAACAGCAAATCAATCATTACATCCCCTTGGACTTAATTAGTTGAAATTTTCAATGAATGACACCAATGAAGATGTAAAACATTAACAAATCTTCTGTTAAGGTGCTTTAAAAGCCAGCTTAATTACAATCCATCATGGTCTATATATATATATACGCACTGTCTGGCATTAAAGCTACATTCTGGATGAAATCGAAGTGTAAAATCTGCCTGGTGCTTGTTAGGAATGTATACTGTAAAGTGATTCGGTAACAGAAATCTCATTTTAAGGAACTGCACAACAAATGACACAGGAAATGCCTCTATATTTGGAAACAGTTGTGTACTGTTGTAAAGAATATTTATCCATATGTCGCCCAGCTTGGAATATCACTGATACTTTCATAACATGGTACACATACAAGCTTATTCAGTTATAGTTAATGGAAAATGCATAGACTATGTGCATGGTGCAGAAACCCATAGCTGCTACTGGTTTTTGCATCTTGCACATAGACTCTGCATTTTCCATTAACAACTAATGGCACAACAACCAATCAGATATTCTTTTTACTTATCTGACAAAAGTAAGATGAGATCCCATCATTTGCTATGGGTTAATGTACTTTACGCATTGCCGCGGCGCTCATTGAATCAGCTGATTGACTGAAACTAGAAGTAAACCTACCTTTTCAACTTTGCACATTTTAAAAGTTTATAATACATAAGACTGGTAGAAAGCATCATGCTGATTCACAGCCTTCCCCTTGCTGAGATATTATTTTTGAGATATCTCAGCCATGCCACTAGTGCAAGCACACGCTCATTCCCGGCATCCTGGATGTGCTGAGGACAAGTGCCTTGCTTGGGATATGTGATTATGTAATCAAGGCAAAAAGTTTGATCTCACTATTCCCTTGGTTCTTCTTGAAGCCCAATGTAACACTGAATGTATATTGCAACTTTCCAGGGTTTCTGAACACTCCTCTGTATTGCAGTAAACTGATATAGGACCTTATGATGTCATGTGCTCACCGTTTACAATCAAAAACTATTGCCAGTTCCTTGCAATGCCAGATGCCCCTTTGGCATATGTCCTCAACTGTTTGTCATGTGGATGAGCTTTGGTGTCAGTGATAAGCACCATGTCCCAAGACTATGGCAACTTTAAATCCAAAGTGAGGCTTGGATTGTTTGAGTCATTTGGATATGATGTGCATTTTGGCCAGAAACAGAGTTATGGGGATAAATCACAGGAAGAGATGCAAGATGGTATCAGCAGAAACAGAGGAAAGGACCACAAGGCAAAACAAAGTATTGTCCATAATCATAATGTGTACATAGTGTACTAAGCACTTGTTTATTTGTAAGAATGACATAGTGACATTTTTTGACAGCAGGCTGCATGGTTTGCCTCTGCTTTACCTCAAAGAATCAATTAGATATTGGTGGATATTGACTGCCTGCTAAAAGGCAGTATCAGTGGCATCACAAGGATGGTGCGGGGGGTGTGGCCGGGTGACACCATTGGAGGGGTGACACCAAAATGACTGACAGTCATTTTGGTGTCACCCCCTCTAAAAAGTCGGGCACTCCGTCATGGACAGTGTCAGGAGAGAGGAGGGGACCCCAGCGGCATACCTCATCGCGCCGGGTGAACGTCCCCTCCTCTCTCTGCCAACGTCCATCAGCAAGATGGCCGCCGGCAGGCATCAATTAGATGACCACGCATATGCGATGATGTCATCGTGCATGTGCGTGGTGACGTTACGCACATGCGTAATGACTTCACGGCGGGGTGTCACCCTGTCTCCGCTCTGGGTGACACCTGGCCTTTGGACGCCCCTGGGTGGTATGTGAGTGCAAGTCACTGAGATAAGGACAAACTCACAGTCAGGGGGCACAACAATATGATTCCACAAATGCCTTGTGCACTGGTCACGAGTCAGACTGAACTTCTTAGCCTGCAATTACATTTCTTATATCAGCAAGGTGTCCTGAACAGAAAAGGTTGTATACCACAGAATTCAATCAGTATCTCTTTTATGATAAATCATGGTAGTACATCATTAAAATGCCCCAAGAATCACATGACAATGTTTCAAGCCTCAACAAACCCTTGTCAAACCTATATATTTAAAGAACCACTATATTAAAAAAATATTGTATTCTGGTATTTATATGGTGTCGAGTGCAATCCCTATAATGAAGCAGTGTGAGGCTATTGCCTCAGGAGTATCTCTTTGGGTCACATGGTGGGGTTGCAAGGTTATTTCTGGCAAGAGCGATCCAGGTTTCTAAGAGCCATCACTGGTTGTCAGGAGCTGAGCGATCAGCTTTGGTCATTTTCCTGCCCAGCTCCTGGCTCCACCTTTCAATGCTGGCTAAACCTTCCAGCAGAAGAAACAGGGATTGGGACAAACTATTATGCTGAGAAGAGTACTTACTATAGTCACATTGTCTCCTCAATAGGGGCTTAGTTATGGACCCTTATAAGAAGTATTTTAGTAATATTCACCCATGAATGTTAATAAAATCCTTTTACTTAAACTATTTTATGAAGATTACATAATGTAAAGACTCTTTAATGCTTCTGCATACCTCATTGCCAACATGTCTATAAGAACAGCTCTTTGTAGTGTTAAACTCACCACTTGCATTGAAAAATATTCCCAGGATCTTGGCAAAACATCCAGTTTTTCACTTAATAGATTAGGTCAACTTTCATCATAAATGGCAGTCCATGGCAATCCATAATAGAAATCCTTGCATGTTTAATCTGTATCTACAGATTGAGATCTTTTACATTTTTTGAGTTCAGCAGCAATGCCATTATGACTGCATCTCAATAACAATTGTGTTAGTACACTCCTGTTATCCAAAAAGTCTTAGTGCAAAGATTGTGCTGTTAATTGTATAGAGCACAGCTACATGGATAACAGTCAGTTTAGGGTAGCAAGATGTTGGTATATAAATTATATTTATTACAGTTCAAGAAAGTACTCCAGTCTATTAAAAGGCCTCTTGTCTACAATGCATCAGTGTCAGACATTGCAGCAAATAAATCCCATGCCTGTATTAACTAAGATTCAATCTGATACAATCCTGTGAACCTTTCATTCACGAGCTCTTGCTTCTGTGCAACGGATGTTATCTTAAAGCTTTAAGTTTACATGGACAACTAAGTTTTCTGTGCTGCTTTGACCTGAGAAGAATAGATGTTCAAAGCATCCACAAGCCATTCTCAAATACAGAGTGACAGGAGTATTTCAACCGCATCATATCTGAGTGAGCAGAGTTTCTATATCTTCACAGAGAAACGTGATTGCCAGTCACTTCTGTCATGTAACAAAGAACCACTTACAATTACTTATTCAGCTACTCACGATGTACCCAGACAGTTTCCTACATTAGTGTATTTTAAGTTCACCAAGTCAAGTGAGGGAAATAAATATTGAAGACATGACATGCCATTAAAAAATACAAGACTATATTGACGTTGACATATAGTTTTGTCTTAACATTCCAAACAGATCCAAATACTAAACCATTATTGTGTTCTGTGCTTATCTGCAGGCTTTGAATACAGGGGCAATAAAAGGGGGTGTCTGGCAGACTATCCTCACAGCCACTAATAAGCCACCCTGGGTGTTTCGAGATTTATGCACAGATTTATACTTTGAGTTAGATTTTCACTCAGATTCATTAAAATGAATATGACCTGCAGCATTCTGCTGCATTGGATGTAGCAGGTCCGTTTACTTTCTCTGCTCTTCTTGGGAAGTGCTTACCAGGCCAAACAGTGTCTAAAATCAGCATGCACTCAAGCTAACTTCTAGCACTGGACAGAGCATAAGCAGGTTACCTAACACATGGTACTGGGCTGAAGTGACTACAATCTAAAATGAAAAGGTCTGAGACTTAGGCAATGGGCACCAGCCTTTGTAGGCATGTGATAGTGCTTAGGCCTGGTGTTGCAATCAGTGACTGCAGTGCTTATTTCATGCACATCCTTTTCTAGAGGAACTTCACGCCCCATGTTTTTTGTCCTCTTATCTTTTTCACTGAGTTATCCACAAAAATATACTCACACAACCAGTGAATCTGCCATGTTCTGTAAGAGTCCTCTTCTCTGATGCTGCTTACCCAGTCCCATGCCATTATCTTCTTCTCCGATGTCATTGGAGGCTGACATGCATTGCATTGTGTCATCAGGGGGACAGCTGCAAGAAGCAGGACGAGACAAGTGGCTCCCTGTTGATGTGCAGTGGATCATGCACTTTAGGGTACCCCAAGGCCTCCTGGGATTCATGATGTGATTATCACAGGAGGCTGCAGGTAACTAAACATGTCATTCTTGTGTGGGGTGAGAATCCAAGAAGTGTGGGAATGTATTCCCGAAAAATGTATTAAAGTAAAAAATGTCTGATTGTGAGAGAGGAAGGGGTGGGAGTGAAATGATAGAAAGTGGGTGGGCAGGGTGAAGCTCCTCTTTAACCTGTCTTCATCAAGCCTTAGTTGCACTGTATACAGTATTTGCTGTCCAAAAAGAGGCAAAAGCTGAGAGGAGGTTTATAGCTGACAGTCTGGCATGCTGTGGCAGTGCACATTAGTAAAACATAGGTACAGCAATACAAGCAGGGACCTCCAGACCTCATCTGATCTGCTTTGATTGACCAGGTCTTTTTAGCATGTCTTCTAGATATTGGGAGGAACACAGTGTGAAATATAAAAATTCAAATAAAACAACCTGCCCTAACTTATAGGCACCTTTGAGGTCTACTGACTGTTACTGATCCGGTTCTACAGCAGCTCAAAACTGTGTTCAAATATGCTGTTGCTATTAGAACTAAGACAAATACAGCACAAATTGTATAATTATAAAGGAATGTTATAGAGCGCATTCAGGTTAAAAGTAATGTATTTTGTAAGAGGAGATCGAAGTGTAATCAATGAGATATGTAAGACTGCAGTAATCCATGGCATGATAAATACTTAATATTTAATTATCCTCACAAAAATAAACATAACATCTTGTTTAATACATTGAGATATTTCAAACTTCAAACAGCAAAAGTAAATATAGTAAAGTATCAAGAAACATCTGTTCCATCTTCAAATGGCATTGGTAATAAAGCTAACATTTGCCATCCCTATTATTGCGGCTCATAAAGTAAATTTTGAATATATTCAGTGAATACCAGCCAAAGTCTAGCCTTGTCAGGGATAAAATTCAATTCATAACAGAAGACGAATGAAAGCTAATTTCTGTCTGGTTTTGCTCCACGGTGTTTATTAGATGTGTCTATGTATGTAGTATAATGAAATACAGTATGTGATATTTTTGAGATCTGCACTATAGCTGGACTGTATAAAAGTCACCTTTATTATAGATACCCCATGATCCTCAGCTCCAAATAGTGGTCATAACTTGGTGTTGCCTTACATCAAATTTGACCTGAAAACAAAATATACTAAGAACTTTCATTTTTGTCTGTATTCATACAAAATTAACCTTCACAGAGATTTACAGGGCAAATGGCTCTGCAAATGGTTGATAAATAGATCCATTTGTGTTCCTTACCAGATGTCTGTCTTTATGTTTAAATATGTGCACACTTGTTCTAGGTCACTGACTCAAACATTACTGAACCCAGTTGGGTAGTATAATAGCCAGTCACCTAGCATCTTCAGCAGGGGTTCTTTTGGGAAGGTTTTGCGCAATGTAAGTAATAACAAGGTCTGTAAAGTCTAGCCAAAAGAGAAAGACGTAGATCATAACTATCAAAAAGTAAGAAACTAATCTGAAGTTACCTACAGTGGGCTGACATTTAATACATGCATACATAAATTTGATATGGAAAACAAATCTCCTATTGATTGCCTTTTTCTTACTTTGTCCTGCTTAAAAATATTTTATGCATGCTAGGTTTACAAATAAACTAGGTCAGATTTTATGTAACATTACCAACTTAATGACAGGACATTGGCCATTACTAGCACCTTTAGCAGTTCCTTTCACTTTCTTGCATCTATTTCATACAGTTGCTACTAATATGTGTGTAAGTAAAGCACAAACTGTTTATTTTAGCCTATATGGAGTGAGGTATGGTTAGGAACCCTGCCAGGGTTTTTTTTTTTACTCTATGTGCCCTATCAGGGAAAATTCCCATCACTTCCTGTCCCACATGAACAACAGGAAGTGAGAAGAAATAACCTCTTAGGTAGTTGTCACTGGAACAAGTGTACACATTTCCCTGCACCTCCTGTTCTGGTGACATCCCTAAAATGTAGCATTCCCAATTACTTTCTGTAATGTGACAATGTGACTGGTAACCAATACAAATAGATAGGATGAATCTCCTCAGGGGGATCACACACAGCAATTAATATCTGACAGGGGTCTTAACATCTTCTCACTCTATTCTAAAAACTAAAAAACAAGTTTGGCATTTACATACACTTTAGTCAGTACATGCCTGCCTCATAATTAACCAGAAATGCTAAACTAAGCCTCTGTACTAGGAATGTACTTTATTTATCAATCCTCTTAGGGGATGTGGGGCAGAAGGGTAAGTAGGTCATTATATATCCATTTGCCATACCCCCTAAGTAGCCACCACTCCAAGCTTGCTCCATGATAAACTACAATCTCACTACAAATTAGCTAACTAAGCATGAGATTGTAGTCAACCTCAGAAGTGGGCTTGGAGCGGTGGCTACTTTACAACACACACGGGGACCATGGGGATCAAAAGTAGCCAGAAGGAAGGACAGTGTCAGCATGAATTCAGAGATGATTTGGGATCTACAGCTGAGTGATATACAAATAAGATACATTGTTGTTAATAGTTAAGGTACTTGAATGCATGTTTGAGATTTAACTCTGAGTTTAGTGTCACTTTAAACTAGTCCTAGTATGTATGCATGCAACATAGGCACCTGATATTGTAGGCTCCTTGAGGGCAGGGATTGATGTGAAAGTACAGTATTTAAAGTGCTGTGCAAATTGTTGGTGCTTTATAGATGCCTGTAAAGAACATACAAAATGAAAAATGATGCAGCTCCCATATCTAAGACTTTGTAAGCTGCAATATATCATATTTTTCGTTCTCCATTTTAGATAACTATTACATTGACCTAATGAGCAGGCTTCCTAGGATCTAATGAAGAAAAGTGATCTCAGGTCAGCAATAATCCTAAACCACTGGACCCTTAATGGATTATTATATATAATTTCCCCATCTGTGTTTTCTTACACTGCTTTTGTGCGCTAAGTTTTGTGCGCTAAGAATAGTGTATAAAGTGCCATTGTCAGCAAAAGAGTATCTTCAGACTAGATGAGTAAATAAGGGAGCCTAATCCTGGCGAATATATTCTTCTGTATGCTTGGCAAAAAGAAGGCTTTGCACCTTTTCTCTGTAATGACTTTTTGCTAAATAAATACATTTTCTGCTATCAGTTTTTAAGGATATGGTGAATGAGTCGGCAAGAACAGCTGTGGGAAGCACATTTTACAGATTGAATATCATTATCCAAAATATCATGCTACTCCTTTCAAGAAAGCCATACATCTATGACCTGTGGCAAGTGTTTTCTATATTACAGCATATTTAAGAAAATATATTTCAAGCTGTTTTGCATATTAAGAACATAAATATGATTGAGAAAGGCAGAGAAACATCAGAAAAAAATTAACTGCATCAGATTAACCTATTGCCGTCCGCCCTTAGTAAAAAAACGGAGGACGGCACTGCAGCATCTGCGGGTTGCCGTCTCCAGACGGCAATTTTTTTCTGCTCGCGCGCGCCCCCTAGCGTGCACGCACGGGCAGAATATTCATTTTCATACGACTGAGTCAGAAGGAATTTGCTATTCCTATTACTCCTTGGCAGTAGTTCAAAACAGACTGATACAATATTTTTTTTGCATGGCCACCTTTGGATGCCTCTTCCTTTAAACAAGTTATGTTGTTCGTTGTTTGCAAATATGATAGGGATGGACATTATACTGTAAGCTCTCTTAGGGGCAGGAACTAATGTGAATTGACTATGCATGCTCTTAAGTGCTACCAAATAGGATACAATGTCTAAAAAAAATACAATAAAATAGACTTTTGGATACAATTGCAGTAATAATCAGATAATTAATTAAAAAAGGACTGAACTGTAGAAGCTGTGCCCAAAAAAGGGCAGGTGGAGGGGAAAAGACTAGATACGAGTATTGCGTGTGGTCTCCTAACAGCTGATGTTTTCCTCATTGCTGTCTTATCATGTGTTGTTCTACACTGTGTCTCTGTTCAGAGGCAGTCATCTTGGTAGAGGAGCAGGACTTTGATTTCTCATGTCAGAGTTTCCCCCTGATGACTGGCGATCTGTTCACTAATAGAGAAATAATCCAGAATCAACAACTACTGGAAAGATGCAGAAGGCCAAGAACCACAAAATGAATCAGACAAAAGCACGGAGATCCTTGAACTGCAGCTTTCTCTCCAATAGGGAGAACAGTGAGCAACGCAGCAGCAACATCACCACATCTCACTCCAAATCTCGTGAGAAAAGAGAGTCTACAGGACCGATGGCACTGCAGATCTACAACTATGACACTAAGGGCATAGGAATGTCTAGACATGGAAAGGGCATTGCTTTTTATTAGGATAAATTCAAGACAAAGGTACAAATAAAATAGTATCAAACTCCCAAACTTTATTTCAATAATGAATTTAGATCAAACTAATATACATTTATCTGCAAAGTATCTCTTTAAAGTTTTGACAAAACACTTACAATCAACATGTTTCTGAACAGCTGACTCCAACTCTCTCAGCTCTGCTTCCCTGAACATCCTGTCCAGTACAAGATCACATGTGACAGAGCAGTCTCTGGCAGCTGTTTATCTACTAGATTGGAGAAGGGAAGAGGGAGAAGCAGGGGGTTGACTTGCCTTGTTGTGTCTGTGTGTTTGTGGAGACACACACAGCTTACTAGCACACACAAGGGGGGCTTCATAAGACGCTGCAAGGGAAAGAAGCCACCCTAAAACAGGATATCATACCCAGGGGTCAAGAAACCAGCTAATTCTGCAGGAGGCTAAAACTTTTAAACATCAAGAAGAAGCATCCATTGTAAGTGATTTCATAATTTCATTTGAAATACCTTAAGACCCTTTTGACTTTGATATCACTTTAACATTTGTCTTTGTTCCCTATAACATTCCAAAATTTTAACTTTTTGTATTCAGGTCCATTTTAACACTGTTGGGAAAGAGACCCTGTCCTGTAATACAAGTTTTTAAGGAAAACAGGCAAGCATACCTGTAAAGAAGAAACTTTCCTGAAAGAATACTTACCTCTTTTACTGCCCGTGCCGATCAATGCTGCTCCACTGCAGACAACAGCCCGCTGAAGTTGCTGGGAAGCCAAGACTTCTGGGAGTGTTATTCGCTGTGGTTCCACGCCGCTCTAACTGGTGCCTCCCTCTGACCTCAAGTCACTGTAAGATGCTTTTGGTGTTCTGGGACTTTCAATCACATTTTACATCAGGACTCATAAAAAATTAAGCGGCAAATAGAAAGTAATAAAACAAAGAAAGTAGGCAAGTACAGTATTTAGTGGTTTACGATACCAGGAAAGAAACTGATTATTTTGTAGTTAGGGCATAAAGAATGCTAAATGCACTATATTGTATAAACCTGCATTTTTTTCACTCAGACATGTTTCCACTGATACTTTTGTCTACTGTTTAATTGGCATTCATGGTTTATATTCTATTGAACCTAAATCCTTCACACAAGGACAGCTTGTCTAAAGCATAATAAATTAAAATTAAAAAAAATCTGCATACAAGCTTATAGAAAACCTATTTAACATTAGGTTCAAAGGTGAAATAATGTAATCTGTGGATGTATCTCACTTAAGAGTTATGTAAAGTAAGGCTTTAAAATTACTATACAATAGCTCAGCCTACAACTGTCCTTGCTGACCTACACCTTGCATATTTTTCGGCTGGCCCTTTTCTGAAATCCAAGGCTCAGCTAATCTGTTTGTCATTGCACGAAGACAATGTAGTACTTTCTGCATTAGTATAACTTTTTTTGAGGCCTTATAGATGTGTCATGCCTAAACAAAAAGTGTTTTGGTATATAAAAAGCTACCAGTGGCCAGCACTGATTAACAAGATTTGACCCCCAGATGTCATTGGGTTTTGTGGCAAAATTCGCAAAGCTCGAACCTGGAGCATGATTTGCTAAATTGTTTGCATACACAGTGCAGTTAGATTTGCTTATCCCTAGATCATATTTACACAGCTAGTCACTGTAAGGGATGAAGAGTTTGGAGAAGGCAGGAGAAGTGAACAATCTAGGATGAACTGGAAAGTGAGCTGAAGTGCAGAATTTTTCCAAATCAGCTATTTTGGCCTAGATATTCCTTTGCTGTATGTCAGCACTGACAATAAGGGATGAGCAATTTGGTGGGTTCGATTTGCAGGCCGTTTGTCAAACTCTTGCAATGTAAATGTAAATTCCAGAAATTAAGAAAGTCAATGGGGGCGAATCGAAAACATTGGTTTAATAAAAGTAGGTGAATATTGAAGAACAGGTATAGACGGCTGCTTGGGAGACCATCTAAAAGTTTTCTTTATCTGGCTGTCCTTGTTGGTTGTGTCAAGCACGGTACAAAAACTTCATATAGTACACAATCCTAGAGAAGCCTTGCACTATGCTCAACAAATCTAAGAGCAGGCAAATTTGCAACACTCCAGACTTTTTTCTCTGCGCTGAACTGTCACACAACTGCATAGTTGCCAACAGCTGTATAGGCTCCTGTGGGATGCCCATTTAGCCACCAATGAGCTGATTTATGGGCAGCTCATGGAAGTCAATGCACCTGTCTTATGTTGCGCTTCAACTAGCCAGTATGGAAACAGACTTATAAACAATAGTATCAACAGGTCACCTGCACACACACACAGATGAATTCAATATCTCTTAAATATGTTTATTGAAAAATGTCATGCCATGTCATTAGAAGCTGAAGCTAGCGCTTCGGGTCCTTGCAGGGACTCTTCATCAGAGTGACATAGTGACTGAGTGATCTACGAGATATTGAATTCATCTGTGTGTGTGCCGGTGACCTGTTGAGACTATTCTGAGCTTTGCACGGCGCCATCCGTGTGATCACCAGAGCACCACCACCATTTGGTTGCAGACCTTAAGGAGTGCGGGTGGTTCTTGGAAACAGTTGAGACTTATAAACAAAGCATCAGTCAGGGTTTCTGCATTTTAACTCCCACCTAGGCGTTTAGTCGCTCAACGGAAAGTGCAGTAAAATGCTCAAGACAAGGATTCCGATTAATTTCTATAGCCCCTGTTCACACCCAAGCAGAAAAATGGCTGTTGCTGGAAAAAGTACTTGAACTACTTTTTGGCAGATTACAGCACATTTTGGTCCCATAGACTTCAATGGGGAATTTTGTGTGACAAAGCTCTCCAGATTCCTTCTCCAGAACATTTTGTCACGTTCAACAAGCGAATGGGATACCTTAAAATAAACAATAAAGGTGATCAGCGCCAGTAAGTGTAATGTGGAAATAAGAGCTACCAAGCACTAAGGATATAACTAAATATCTGGAAAATGTGAAAAACAATATTGTGCTGAGCTAATAATCATACATATCTAATACATTGAAACATATATAAATGAGTCACATATAAAACCTGTTCGTCCGGCTCAGCTCAGTGCAGTGACATCAGAAGCTCTGCTCTAAGATTTATAAGCGCAGGTTTTCTTGGAACCATTTTGTGGAAAATTCGTATTACGCTACTATGTGAGATACGGTGGCCAAGGTTGGCTCTTAGGCCCCAGCGAGAGACAGAGCTTCTGATGTCATTGCACTGAGCTGAGCCGGACGAACAGGTTTTTTTTATCGCTTTGCTTCCATTTGCCCTGCTGGTATGATCCAACAATACCCAATGCTTGTACTGTTTACACCATTGTGAGTACGCATTTTTTATTTAATAAAGTGCATTTTATTGGACGTTACGCACTATGTCCTTGTCCTTTTTCTCTTTCCACCTGGATTTATACTGGTACCTGTGCTCTGAGGAGACCTTATCGCCTTTTCTGTGCATGGGCTTCCCTCCCCCATTAAGAAGGGAAAAAGCGCATTTGACCTAGCTCTGTGGGTCTACCTCCCCAGGTGAGCACTCACTTGATGTCATCACTCACTTGGTGTAGGTGAAGGTCTGTCTGCATTGTGTGATTATCCTTACCTGAGAGTTATATGCAGATTGGCTGCGAATCATCTGAGGAATTTTTTTGCACAATCACCATTGTTTGCTTTTGTTTTTTCCTTGGGACTTGTTTTGTCTATATTGCTTTTTTGTCTTTGTGTAGATATTTTCTATACCTCATTTGTTTGAAGGCTCATGAATGGGATACCTTGTCTTGAGCATTTTATCCCACTTAGCTTTGTGCAACAAAATGCCTAGGTGTGAACAAAGCCTAAATATTGAAGGCAAGGGTATCCCCTGTTGAAATATTTAATATAACTTCAGTTCCACTTTAAAGGAGAACTATGAGGTGAGTGCTTTTCACTCACCTCATAGTTCTAGCCAACTTGTGACAATGAGACCGTCACAGGTCGGCCCAGTAGATCGGGAGGTGAGCGAACATATACCGGCGTTCGCTCACCTCTCAAACCTGTCATGGCAGGATTCCCCTCTCCCCGCTCCGATCCGCCAGCGCTGACTGGCGGAACGGACGGGGAGGGGGCGGGTACAGCTGGCTCTGCCTTTAGATAGGCAGAGCCAGCTGTCAGTCACGCAGCTGGGCGGATCCCGGCACAATTGTCGGGATCCGCTTCAGCTGCGGCGTCTCAGTATACCGCAAGCTACAGCTCGCAGTATACTGAGCCTAGGGTAACAGGAGGATGCTAGTTCGTGTTCTCCCGTTATCCTAAGGAGAACTATGGGGAAAAGCCCTGACCCCATAGTTCTCCTTTAAATGTAAAACCACTTATTCCTTATGCCTTTAATGATATGCTTACCTGCTAGCCCAGGTACTGAGGGTCCACTAAATACTTAAATAATATTTGCAATTTTAATAAATGTAATTAATTCATATTTGAGTTTTCCCTGCACACACAGCATAACTGGTATATATAAATAATAATGTTGGGTTATTAAAGGGCTGCCTTTAATGATCACATAGGGATTTGCAAACGTTGCCAGTTTTAATGGTGAAAATGTAACAGTTGTCATAGAAACAGTGAATTTCGTTGAAGATTAGAACTGCATGGCCCATACAATCTGCCCTCATTCTTCTTGCTGTGAAACTTCATACCCTATGTGATACTTTTAGAGAAATGTAGCAACATGGGATTGCCTGAAAAAGAACTGTCTATAGAGCTGAACATTTGTCCTTATGATAGTGACGATGCTGAAATCAAAGGGCAAGATAAAATGACTGAAACTGAGCACTGTAAAAGGTAGCAAGGTGTTTCAAAGTTTTGACAACTATTAATGTCAATAGTGTCCCTAATAAGATGGTGTTTAAAGATTCATGGTTAGAATTATAGTTTTCTTGGTTGATTATATTATAACCACAAAATGATTATGATATTTGGGCTGTCTTGACAGCTCCTGGAAAAATAGATTTAAAGGAAAAAAGCTAGACCGGGCCTCCTTAAAATGTCCCTTCAGTAATTTTTCATCTCTGAATAAATAAGCCCCTGACAAGTCACAATACACAGAAACAATATAATATTTCAAGATAGCTGTACCATTTATCATTAAAAGGCAGTGCTTGATCTCGAGGCAAGAGAATTTGCCTAGGCTGGGATGTGTTATTAGTCTGCTCCAGGCAGGCAAAGCATTTTCTCAGTAATCAAACTGTGAATTGTAATTCTGTAGCATGGTAAGAGGCTGCAGCAAGGGCTGATCTGTGGCAAACCTTTGTGTACACAGTCAAATAAAAGATGGTAACCCAGGAAGATGTCTGAACAGAAGATGGTACCATCCTTCGTTAGAGCAAAGCAGATGAAAGGATTGTTTGGGGGATGGAGTACCGTAACCGTGCAAGAAGTAATACATGTTATTTGGCATGCTTTACACAACAAATCCTAGGTCCACTTTAAATGAAAATAACCATATTTGTCAATGCAGGCTAGCGTATTCCCCTTTAAAGACTGCCTTATCTGGAAAGGGCACATGTTGGGAGTTGGCTTGGTTTACGTGGAGTATATCAGTTACCTGACTACTGCAGAGCTCTTGAGGAGGGTGGAAAGAAGCGCTGCAACCCTGGGATATTGTGGGGATAGTATAAATAACAACTTTAAAAACAATACTGGACTGAAAACTCACTGTTTAGGTGGACAAGATGAGGTCTTGCAAATCAGGAGAAAAGGCTGTATGGATTGCTCAGCAGTGTCTCGGGCCGATCGGTGTGGATGTGGTAAACGGGCCAAATCGTTGATTAGGCAGTGCATGAATTTTCACTGGTGTTTCTTGTACTGTTGGATGGACGTAGTAATGTCCTGCCGGTGAGGGGTATGGGTTTGGAAGTGTCTGGTTTGGTCCCCTGGTGATGGAGGAGAGATAGTGGTGACAGCTAGGAGGCTCCTGTGGCTGGAGCGCAAGAAATCTGCCGTCCTGTAGCCTTGTTTGTACACAGGCTCTGCACTGAGGGTGTTCGTGCCGTCCAATACCGTGGGAGGTCAGCTGGCCAGGCTGAGACCCGACGGCTGAACGGGAGCGAGAGTGCCGCTCTGTAGCGGTTTGAAAAACTGTCAGCAGTCGTTGTGACAGATCGTTTTTGGAGACAGGCACGGGACTGGAAACCAGTGAGGTCTATCTCGCTGGGTGATGGGAATGTCAATCGGCAATTTGGCTACGCGTTTCGAGGTTCAGGACCTCTTTGTCAAGCCAGAAGTGGTTACTTTACACAACAAATCCTAGGTCCACTTTAAATGAAAATAACCATATTTGTCAATGCAGGCTAGCGTATTCCCCTTTAAAGACTGCCTTATCTGGAAAGGGCACATGTTGGGAGTTGGCTTGGTTTACGTGGAGTATATCAGTTACCTGACTACTGCAGAGCTCTTGAGACAGGCCGTTGAAGCAATGACATAAAACGATAAAGGGGAACTGAAGCTGTAATGCTCGATTCTTGTGATGAACAGGTTTGGGACAGGGAGAATAAAGAACAATATTCTTATTTAACTCTCTCATTGCACACATGTTAAAATTACTTCAAGCCCTTATATTTTCTTCAAGCAGAGACCATGAATAAAATGGTGGCAGTTGCAATTTTTTATGTCACCTGAAATTAGCTCTGCCATTTACTTATGCTTGGCTTCCAACCTATTACAGGTCACAGGCCTGCCGCTGATCTACTTTCAGCCTCTCCCTTATAGAGCTAGTTCATCTGTTGCTCTGGGTTTGAGCAACATGTCATTTGACTAACTGTCAGACCCCGTGTGTTCCTTATACGGTATACGCTCTTTATGTTTCCAGAATATTCATCTGCTTCCAAGTATTCCCTGTTCCTGTATTGCTGATTCTTGTGTTCCTTTATAACCTGCAGGGCCATCCCTACCCTAAATGCCGCCTGAGGGCATAGAGCGGGGGGGCCTTGCTGCTGGTAGTGTTTTCCAGAGGGGGTGTGGATGTAGTGGGCGGCCTTCTGTCTGGTCTCGCCCAGCTCTCTGACAACCGATGACATCAGTGAGCTGACAGAGCATCCCAGGTTGCTAAGAGCTCTTAGCAACCTTGGATGTTGTGCCTGCCACTCCTCCTCAGACCTGCTGCCCCCTTAATGAGATGCCCCCTGAGGCTACATAATTATAGGAATGGCCCTGGTAACCTGCTTCCTGAGTACCTTTGAGGTTTTACCTGAATTGCTGTGTTCGTTGTATTCCTGTGTATCCTGAACCACTGTGCAACACATTCCTTCCTTTGTGTACCAGTGACCCTGTATCTTCATGTGAATCCTGAACCACTGTGCAATGCACATTTCCTGTGTGCCATCGTATCCCGCATCCCAGTGCTTCAGCTATTCTGCACCTCCTTGGTATATAAGACCTTCCCCATCAGCTACTGGGTCCCGAATCTCAGCGCTGCCATTGTCTAGTGTTTGTATCTTCATGTTGAATCTGAAGTCTTCCTTGTATACTACTGTATCCAGAATTCAGTTCTGCAACTATCCTGCACCTCCGCAATGTACCAAACTTTCCCCGTGTATCCTTGTACCCAGAATCCCAGCACTGCAGCTATCCTGTGAATCCTGAACCATAGTGCTGCGCACTTTTCATGTGTGCCACTGAACCCAGAATCCCATTGCTGCAAGTATCCTGCACCTCTGTGTTATATCAGACTTTCCCTGTATGCCACTGCACCCTAAATCCCCAGTTGAGGAGACTGACACCTGCCATCACAGCCAGAGGAGCACTGGAGAACAAGGCCACCAGACAAGAGAGTCTGCATCATTTGACTCACCCGAATTTCCCTATCCAGAATCTCCCTATGCAGAACCCTGGTATGATGCTATGCAAAAGGGATTCCTTCAAAAGGAGCTACCATTTGACCCAAAACCTACATTCAGGAAGAGTTTAACTCCTTCAGGGTTTTCTGTTTCAAGGCTGTTTTCCAGTGTAGAGGATGAGTCAGATCTCAGAAGAAGAACTAGGTATTGCATGACTGAAATCCCCAATGACGTAAAAGTGCCAGTATCGGGACCAGTACCTTGGTAAACATTCGAGAGGCTGTCCCTTTCCCAGCGGCATCACCACTGGTGTGGCCGCCGGGTGTCACCCAGTGCACACGTCATTATGAATACATGTGACGTCATGACATCATGTAAACTTCACTGCCATCTTAGTGATGGATACCGGCAAAGAGAGGAGGGGACATTCGGCGGGATAAGGTATGCAGCTGGGTCCCCTCCTCTCTTGTGCAGCTGTCAGGCTCTTGGTCCATGACTGAGTGCCTGACTTTTCAGAGGGGGTGACACCAAAATGACTGTGAATAATTTTGGTGTCATATCCTCTGATGGTGTCACTTGGTGCGGGCTGCCCTCCCACTTCCCTTGTGAAGCCACTGAACTATCCTAAAGTGAAATTCTACAAACTGATAATGCTCCTCCTATACTGTGAAACAGAGAAACCACTTGTGACTGTGACTTATGGGCACATGATACATATCTTCAAGTTCCAACTCCCAACGCTAGGCCAAACAAAATTGAGGCCTCCAGCAACCACTCCCCCAGACCTGTTTAGCTATTTTTTCTGTTTGTACTAAGCATGCTACTCCTGCAGGTAGCACTACAACCCAGTGGTTCCAGATCTATCATTTTTGGTGCCCTTTAATGAATGAAAGATATATGAAATATATTATTATATATATTATTATATGAATATATGAATTCTGATTTTATTTATTTCCTAACTTCCATTTAATGTATGCTATGTAAGGCAGACACAAACAAGCAACTAGCATTTTTTGAAGGAAACCAGCAAAGGTAGTCTACATTTTATGACTTATGACAGGTGTATTGTAAATAACCCAGTGGTGTCTTAATCTAAGTCTTCTCTGTCTTTTGGCCACTCCAAAATATTTAAGTTCAACACATGAAAAAAAGAGAAAAAAAACTTGATGAAGCATTAGGCTAGAAAATAACCTAGATGAAAAGGACATTTTAAAGATTAAACAAAAACACAGACTGATCAATCCCAGTAGTAAAGGAGGAGATTCTTTAAAGCTTCAAAAGCCTGAATATTCATGAAAATGTTTTGCATCATTAAGCGAATAGAATTAATTAGAATTATGCTTGGAAAAATAAGATTATGGAGAATACAGCAGGTGGAATGCTTGCATTTATGTTGGGTGAGGGAGAGAACTCAATGAAGCATAAGAAATTCTTTAGAAGTGAGCATAATTTAACAATTTTTTGATGTGCTTAAATGTACAATATTAGACGTAGGACAAGAAATTTGATGTACAGCAAGTTGAATAATGAAAAAACCCAAATTGAAATTAAACTAGATCAAGATTTACCTGACGTGGCCCCACAGACCATTTTCACAATTCATCTCACCTCAGAACAAAAGGTCTTTTTTTTTCAATTCTATAAAATCAATAAATGTAATTTTCTAAAATAAAGTGCTGAGAGCTGAATGAAATATACAATACCTCTGCAAGCAGCCCATGTTTCCTACCTTCTCTTCATTCAAGTTCAGCAGCCTCTTTTAGAATCTTAATTATTTGACACTGCCTGTGTCCCCCAATACATGCTGTGTTTCCATTCCCTGGCTCCTTTGTCATTACAAGACACAGTAATGACTTAGGTAGTATGGGGATGAAACCAGTGTATGGTGGGGGAACACAGGCATCCAGCACTCCCAGAAGAGTTTGGCAAAGGGTTCAGCACTGGAAGGGAGCAAAGCTAGAGAACACGGGCCACCAAGGGGAGGGCCCTTAGCTCGACCATATAATGAGTATGCTAATGTAATCTAAAGGAGCATCAAAATGAAAGCTTCTTATAAATTCTCTGCATTACATGCATGAATGAATCAGCTCTATCATAATATTATTCAGTTGCTACCATGTATATGTGGTTTACCAAGGGACTATAAAACGACTTAGAAAAACACTCTTTATTTAATAGTCTTTTCTATAATGGAAAATTGTTCTAAATTGAACACAAAAATAGAAAAAATACAGGTGCACACCCTATTGCAGAGTCTTAGTTAACCACCTCCGGGCCGGCCTGAGCTCTCTAGATCTGCGCGCGCGAGCGGGAATTGGCCGAAATTTAAAAACAGGTAGCGATGCCTGTCACCATACAAGCGATCCGCCAACTATAGAGCCGGCGGATCGCGTGTATGGGGTGCCGATCGGTCAAAATGGCCTGGCCAGGAAGGGGGTCTAAACACCTGGTCTTGAAGTGGTTAAGATAGACTTTGTTAATGCACAAGAAAATGTGCCTGAATTCGCACCCTATTTTTAGCCTCAATTTAGAGATCTATACAAAGGAAGAAACACTGTGCTTTCCCTGCATGAAGCACTTGCTCAAACAAGTGTTGGATGAAGAAGAGCACCCACTGTTTAAATGGCATGTTAGACTGCTTTCAGGGAGCAATACAATCAGTAGGCAGTCAAAGTCTGAATTCTGAATACAGCATTTCAGCTACGGTGCTGCACTGCATCACCCATCAACCTTCGACGTGTCTGCTTAGAAATTCAATCTTATTTGGATTGCTTTAGCTCTCACACTGCAGATATACCACTATGAGGCTGTAGTCACAGGAATGCATAGAAACCCCTACATACCGGGCAGGAATTCAAGACAAATTGTAAATATTTCTGGGTACAGTTTAGATACCATAGGCTATAACATTTCTAGATGTCTAGAAAACCTGGTTACATGAAACTATGACTTTTATATGACTAAATGGAACAATAGAATGTTTTTGGCTATATGGAACTATAGAGAATGATGCAAGATATGGGTTTTATGGAACCTGTATTGAGAAAAATATGTATGCTGCTATTGCTGATCTCTTCTGAAAATGCTAGTTGCTTAGCTGCCTCTGGACCCCTTATGTTAATTGACTCAGCACAACTATACAGCACGCCAGAATAAAGTCAGAACTCCTCACTATTTGCTCCAGCTTATTTATCTTTTGGAAATACTGAAGACATTGGATCCAGTATCTTTAAGAAAAAAAAATGTAAAACAGCCCCTGACTTTGCTCAGTACATATTTCCTTACATTGACACTAAACTTTAAAAATGCATTCAAGTACCCTAACTATTAACAACAATGTATCTTATTTGTGCACCACTCGGCTGTAGATTCTCAAATCATCTCTGAATTAGTGCCGACACTGGCTACTTTTGTTCCCCATGGTCCCTGTGTGTGTTGTAAAGTAGCCACCGCTCCAAGATCACCCCTGTGATTGGCTACAATCTCATGTTAAGTTTACTAGTTTGTATTGAAATTGTAGTTCATCACGGGGGAGGAAGCTTGGAGTGGTGACTACTTTACTACACATACATGGACCATGGGGAACAAAAGTAGCCACCCTCCAGAAGGAAGGAGAGTGTCAGCACAAATTCAGAGATGATGTGAGGATCTACAGCTGAGTGATAGACAAATAAGATACATTTTTGTTATTAGTTAAGGTACTTTAATGCATTTTATTAGGTTTTAACTCCTGAGTTAGGTGCCACTTTAAATATAATTTAGTATACATTAACATATAATGGGTTAATAGGTAGCCAAACACTAAGGGGCATAATAAAAGAAGCAGCAAACATTCACTGCCGGTAAATCTTCCAGGTGCATATGTTTTAAATGACAGTGATTAATTCACCATCAACAAATGTTTGGTGAAAGTCACATTGACTGCTACATAAGTATGCCCCTAAGAGAGGTAGTTTTTTTTTAATTTCTCTTATAGAACCACAGTATTATGAAGCAGCCTACAGAGAAAGGTACGCCATTCACATTACTCCTTCTACCAGTGGCATTACAGTCAAATGTCCTAAAAATTGGGTACAGTCGTAACCGCTCCAACTCAAAATTGCAAAGTGTGCCCAGAGGTTGCCCCTTTCAGATGATATAAACAATCTTGGTGCAATCACATGACAACTTACAGTGTGTTATTATTTGCTAAACCAAAACTTTTTAGAATGGGTCAAAAAAAACAAAAAAGGCCTGGTATATCTAGCATCATCGGTCACAAAGATGAAAAAAACAAAACTTGGAGACCCTGATGGAAAACTTCTGCACCTTACGACATTTTATTCTTATTCATAATAGCTCCTAACACACATATATAATAAAAAGCTGGCAATAAAGTATGTTCTAATAAACACAGTTTAATAACACTTGCACTGACACAATGAAGGAGAAATAAACAAGCCATTTTGAACTAGGGTCAGAGTTAGGTCATCGCGATGTATCAAGCCAGTTACATTGGCTTCAACCTCTGTTACCACCTTCCTTAGGGTCTCGTTGACAAAGGAAAGGCTCTTGTGTACGGTTAGCTATAGCGATACTGGATAGCATCAACACAAAACGTACTTGGAGATCAAAAGGATGTTTAACTGCCCCCTTTTGTGTAGTCAAAACCCATGAAGCAAACCTGCAAAACAGAAGTTATCTTATCAAGAGAACAAAGTTTTAATACAAGCTCATAATTAGTCTGCTTAATTAAGAAGATGAAACATTGGCAGCAGCTTTTGTATTAAAGCTTTGGTGAAGCGATAAGATGCGGACAGGATTGCTGAAGTGTTTACCCATCTTTAAAGGAAAAAAAAGAATCAGATGTCTGGATCTTGCCATCAGAAAATTAACGCAGCAGTTTTCCTTCCTATTTAAATTCAGCTTTGTATTTCCAATTACAAATCCATTATTTATTTATTTGTTGTTTTTTTCTTTTCTTTCCAGAGCACGGAGAAAAATACGGGAAAACAGACATGCTGGAATGTAAAATGCATTGGCTGCTGTAATAAAAAAAAGACTGAGCTCAGATCATTTTCTGTAAAGCACAAACTAAACGCAATATAAATGTTTTCTTTAATATAATTCTACTTAATGTTTCTTGGTATTACACTTTGAAACACATGTCCAGCTGGCAAGCCTTGGCTTTCGGAATCCATGCAACAGGCATTTTCTCTCTGAAGATTTGTGTTGAGAGCCATTTGAGCAACAGATGCAATTATAATATATACAAGGTTTAACTGATGAGAAGCAAAGGCACTCTACTCTGTATGTAAATGTGGGGAGACTACAGAAATGAGAGCAATGTTCAACCACGGACACTGCATAGTATATTAAAAGAAGAACTCCTCTTGAATGTAAAATTGGCACAAAGTACAACCTCATAATTTTTATAAAACTAACCCCCCCACCCCCTTGCTCGAAGAGAAATCTACTTGTATGGTTTCCCTATGCTCCCAACTACCAAAATGCACATGCAAAGTTCTAAATGTATATTCTGTGTCACCGACCTTCTTAAATGTGTCATAGCTGAATGTGATTAGTTTATAGAAGAAGTCTCACCTTGTATTATTTTTCACAGCTTGGTCACCTAACTCTCACAATATATTTTGTCAGTTTGACAGTTAACTTCTTTTCACTCCTGACCATGCACTGCGTGGAAATGGACGTTGGATTGAGAGCTCTTATCTCATTGTCCCTGCACTTTCCAAACACAAAAGAAGGCTCCCCGTCCAGTAATAGTGCCTGTGCTAATGCATATGAGGGTGCGCCCCCTCCCTTTGCCTTCCTGTGACCTTGCCAGAAAGTACAGCGACAGTGAGATAAGAGCTGTCAATCAAGAGTCTGTGCCCTTTGCAGGGGTGTCCCGAGGCCTAGTGTCACCCGGAGTGGGGACCAGAAAAGGCTTGCCGTGTTTTGTCCACAAGGGTGGCTCCATAGGACACTACAAGAGAAAGGAGTGACCTTAAAACAGGATATCAGGGCCAGTTCTCAGGGGACCAGCTGATTCTGCAGGAGCTAAAACTTTTTAAATAACATAAAAACCTTTTGACTTTAATATCACTTTAAAGGATTTTGCCACTGCTCTTTTTACAAAATGTAATGCCACAAAAATAGCTCCTTCTCTTCAGAGCATAGCACATTGTTGCCACCAATGTAAAATAATTTACGAGGATAATCTGCCATCAAATCCACTTTAATATTTTTTTTTTATTTTAGTTATTAATGAAAAAAACCTAGCTAGATTATCTGCCTTTAAATATATAATGTACATTATAGATCATTTAAAGAGTTATGGCAGTGGTGAAAATCTGGGACATTTCCTAGACAAAATGTTCAAACCCCTTCAGAAAGTCCTTTGAATTTTGGAACCGTTACAAAATATGCACAGTGTACAGTAATATCAACAATTGCATCTGACAAACTTGTAACTTGCCAGGCAGCTATAAAAACTCAAAAAAGTTCATTATTGCCCATGATACAGAACAGCTTGGAACATATTGAGGTTTACTGGAAGGTTACTTGATCTAATGTAGAGAATCTCCTACCTTCAGACATCATTGGTCTGAATACTTTTCTCAAGGTTGAAATATTTTTACAAATAAATTCAAGGATGATGGACAATTATTTTTCCAAAGGAAAAACCTGTGAACCATGTAAAAAAAAATTGCATGTTCACCATTCGTGACCAATTCACTAGTGTGACTGTTATAAAGCCTGTCTGTCGAGATCCACCCAGCTTGTAAGAGACAGCTTGCTCGCTATTGCAGTTAATTTGTATTCACTTTAAAATCCTGGACTGGGTTAAGAGGAAGTTTAAATTACAAAAAATTTCCTGACATAACAAGAATAATTTGACTGAGCACTAACCACTTAATGGTTTTCTCAATGATTTATTGGTCCACTATGCATAAACCCCACTTTGCTAAATATGGAATACATGGCTAGGTCTATTTTTCTGAAATGATAAATTATGCAAAAAAAAAAAGATACAAATATTGCAGTCAGGAAGATGCGGCACATTTTTAGGAAATATAATTGTTCAGTGTATAGAGTATTCCCAGAAGAGTTAGTACAATAATGCTGTTAAGCAAATTAGACAGTCTTATACACCTGGGAATTCCTGGAACAGATATTCACCTCTAAATGATGTAGCATATGATCCAACCAAAGAAAAGGAAACATGTAAGTTCATCTACAATACTAATTCTTTAAGGTCTATTCACTAAAGGATGAAGAGTTTGGATAATGTAGGAGAAGTGAACAATATATAATCCAAAATAGCTGATTTGAAAAAAATGTCCAATTCAGCTTACTTTCCAGTTCACTTATGTTGTCCTAGATTGTTCACTACTCCTGCCTTCTCCAAACTCGTCACCCTTTTGTGAATAGCCATGTAAATGTTGGCCCACCAAGGATTATATTGTTCCAACTAAACTACATATTTCTATTGCTATATCTGTTACACTAAATTCCTTCAAGAACAACTTAAGTACAATATAAATTGTCAGATCTATAAATATCTCCAGCTCCAATGACTGGTTCAGATATATTTTCTAGTAGAAGATAACATGTGATATCTGGCTCAAAACTGTCACACAGATGCTGTTAGTACAAGCAGTTTCCCAATTCTTTGGACATTTCATCATTTCATCATTTGCCAAAAGGCTGGTGACATCACTAATATGAAAAGATTGAGAAGGGACTGCAAACAGGATTCTACAAATGGTCCTCCTGTTCTATCATAAAAACATTGTAGCTGTTAAAGGAATACTAGCATTCAGATTACTACAATAAATATTCTTAGGTGAGTTTTCTTCTGTAGGCCATTGCTTCAGGTTCCTATTAAAGACCCTTTGCCCAGAGATGAACATCAAAAGATGTTCTTCAGCTTTTGATGTTCGGTTTAGTCCATCCACTTATATATATATATTGGTGTTCACTGTAGCAATGTAGGTGGAATTAGAGACCATATACTGTATGAGGTCCTCAGAAAAGAAGACATTTTTAACCCCTCTGTAGACAGTTCTCTACAGAGGGGTTAAAAGTAAGCAATATATTCCCACAACTGTATTAAGTATAAGGTAAGAATCTAAGCATTAAATGTATCACATTAGAGTACAAAACTTCAACCTTCTCCCTGGCAACAAAATAATTTTAAACATCTTTTTTTAACGAATGAACTCAGCCTATTACTATAACATGGATATTTACCACTAAAATGCTTAATCCTACGCAACCCCTAATTTTCATTGTGGATTCTTGCTTGCTACTAAATAGAAAGCATATAAATGTAATGCTGCATGCATCTCTTTGATTACGTTTGGGATAAACACACGTTTCTCATTAGAGGCTCTCCATTTTTCATTAACAGACATGTCAGATTTCACTGACTTCCTGTCAAAGTAACTAATTTAGAATCAGCTTCATGATTTTGACCATCAGTATATAATAAATGTGTTCAGTTGTGTGTCTCTGATTAAAATAATCACCTTTCTCTGTTTATTTATTTACTGCCCAATCTGTGAAAATAACATTAATCCAATCGTGCAAGGAATAAAGATTTGTCTAAAACTGTATTTGCCCCTGCCAAAGTTCCTTTTCTTACTATCTGACAATAATCCTGCTAAGGCTAGCTAATCCCATTTCATTGTACCGAACAAGTTGCATTGTTGTTTTGAACTCTATAGCTAACCGAAATGATTATGCATTTAATGTTCTGAACATATTGAAAGCCATACTGTGTAAATATACCAGGAATTCCTGCACTGCTAACATACTGTTCCTCAGCACAGCACACTTAAAAAAAAAAACACTTTTCCTTTCAAAGGTTCCATTAATGCATATAAAAACCCTACAATGAAGATTCCTTTTTTTTTCTTCAATTTGGTCTGTTAACATAATTAAAGTTTTAAAAGCTTATGTAAAACAGTCTAAACAGGTGTTTAATCCAGTTACTATGTGATGCACAAGCCTCATTCAGGCTATGTTCATGCCATGTCCGAATCAGATCTGGAGCAGATCTGCAGATGCAGTGCTGCATTTTACCACAATGTGCATTTTTTTTAGCTTAAAATGGGCTTACAGGTGCGTTCCAGTGCGTTCAAGTGCATTTGCAAGCATTTTTATGCGTTTCCATGCATTCCAGTGCATTCCAAACTAGAGAAAATGAGGCAAACAGTATTTTTTTTGTCTGGTCCAGAACAGACTGTGCTGGTGTGAACAGAGCCCAGAAATACCATAGGGATACATTGGGATGCTTTTTTTGGTCCGGGAACAAACTGTTCTGGTCTGGACATGGTCCAGACATGGTGTGAACAAGCCCTCAGTAGACAAGAAGCTTCATTTAACTTCCCGACAAATCCTCCTTCATTTGTGTCTCACACACTCCCCCTCCCAGACACCGCAGCTCACAGTGGGAGGGTTTCAGAACAGAGGCATGCTGTCAACCCAGAAAGCAGTGGACAGGACTAGGTGTGGTCAATTGTTGATTGACAGGCTACAAGCTTATGCATCAATAGTGACGATACTGATAGTCATGCCCTCTGAAACATTTTTTATCACACTGCAGTGCAATCAGACAAAGCCTACATAAGAAAAGGAACACTGTTCAGTGCAGGATTGTAACCACATCATCACAGGAGGCTGCATTTGGTGGACATCACTGGCTCAATGAGTATTTGCGGAACTTGGTAGGAGGACTAAGAGAAAACTGTAAGTGCACATGCACCTAAAAATAAGTGCTGCAGCACATATGGAAGGTCACATTGTGCTTTAACGGCATTTTGCTATAACTGTATGCTAGGTACAAAAAATGGCTGTTGATCCTGCCATAAATCTTGTACGCTGATAACTTTTTGTGCTTTCTGCCTGTGCTGCAATCTTATCATTTACATTGTTCCCAGCTGCCTCTGTGGACTACAGAACACCACCTCCTATGCTATGTAGGAAAGTAGAGAGTAGAAGGTGTTCTGTAGTCCTGTCCTAGGGTAACAACTCTGCTCCTCTATAGATACAGTACAGTGAGTGAATGTCATCACCCTAGGACAGTAGAAGTGTTACTGGTTGGCTCAAAATGGGACAATGGAAAAAAAAAAGCCTGAAGAAAAATAATGCAGCCAGTACACATAAGGACTGGTTATTTGCAATATATTACATTTTTGTTTTTAGGGTAAGATATGCTTTAAATATTGTAAAAGTACAACATCTCAAAACTTTTTTTTACTGTCCTAGCCTTCTATGAAACAGAAATTCCTAAACGCTTACGTTCCATTTTTTGTTTATTAGTAAATATAAAGATTTACAGGTCTATTTACAAAAGGGTGAAGAGTTTGGAGAAGGGAGAAGTGAGCAATCTAGGACAGCATAGCTGAGCTGGAAAGTGAGCTGAATTGGGGAATTTTTCCAAATCAGTTATGTTGTCCTAGATTGTTCACTTGTTCTGCATTCTCCAAACTCTTCACCCTTTTGTGAATAACCCTCTCAGTTTGAAAATTAGCTGATTACTTACTAGAGGGAGTTCTGTAATTAAATTAAGTCTTATTCAATCGTATTGCTAAAAAGATATTAAGATAAGACACCAGCCGTATAGGGAAAGCCTTGTTTCCAATAGCCAACAGCTAGACCAACAGCTAGACTCGCATTGTGAGAAGAAGCAGTAAAGCACAGGCAGTGTTCCACTGCAAAGCAGGAAGCAGAAGCTGCATCTGTAATTAGAAAATATACGTGTCCTTATCTACCCTTATAACAGCAAACACATATAATTTAATTTAGAAACCCACCCAATATATTTTAAACAAACCCCTTCCATTTGACTTTGCATCGCCCCCTGGGAATCATTTTTACCCTTTTGCTCCTCTGGAAATAGGTGGATCCAAAATGCTGCAGAGAGTAGTGCCAAGTAATTCATCTGCAGTATTTTCCGTTAATTCAGGATGGAACCATAAGGCTGTGGACTCACAGGAAGTGGGTTGTAGGACATTGGGTGTAATTCAACTTAAAAGAGAGGTTGGCTGGATTGCTGAGCGGGTCTATGGGGACAGTGCTGGAAAGGAAGTGGGTGTAGAAGACTGTGCTGCTTTTTTATTTTTAACTAATGATGGGGACTGACTTCTTTTTTTTCAATATATTGCTCAAGCTAGAGATGGGCGTCAAAGATTCTGATTTCTTTTATCCTGGGGATATAATTCATGTGCCTACTCCCCAACAACACTATTAGTTGTGATTAATGGCCCAATCACAACACTCTCAACATTCACAGATGCATTGCAGTGAATTCTATGCAAGTGCATTAAGATGTGTAGTGTTAAGACACCCTGTTCATTTGAATGAGCTACCTAACGCACCACCACAGACCAAAAATTACACATGCACCATTTAGTTTAGCGTAGTGCATCACAAGACAAGGCAGTGCATGTGCTGTAACACAGGTGCTTTGTAGGTCCATTCAGAATGATTGGAATTCATAATGAAAAGCATTGCATCGTACCAACATGCATAATGCACATTGCCACACCGCAGTGCACTGGTGTGAATGGGCCCTCAGTATAGTTCTCTTCTAAAATAGAAATAAACTGAAGCTTAAATAATATTTATGGCAAAAAATGTAAACACTTCATAAATGTATCACAATCAAGTATTTTTAAAATGAATGTGGTGTAGAGTGATACTTTCCAGCCAAAAAGCAGAATTCACATAATCCCAAAGAATCCTGCCAAATCTAATTTTTAACAATTTCTAGCCTATAATTGCAGCTAACACTGATCGATAGGCTGCACAACAGAGTTAAATAAATGTCAACTTATTTGCAGCCATCAATACTTTGTTATACTTATTTGTCAATAAAGTCACTTTTTTGTTTGAGATTTACTTGTCCTTTATTAACTTCCCGTCATCCAAACCTTGGGTGAGAGGAGATCATATCTTACTCATACTAGCTTGGTGATAATCATTCACAGCTTAATATTTTTTGCTACTGTTATTTGCTAATTGCTGCCATATGATAGGCACTTGGTTCTTATGCCCTAACATCTTTGTAATTACTGATGTCATAACAAACATCCAATAACATCCATTATAACAGTACTCAAGAAATGTGAAAGTTACACAAAATAATTTCTGGTGGATCACCAGCATCAGGGCAGGTCAGGCAACTCTGTATATTCTGTATGTATTAAGAGCAAAAGTAATCAGACATATGTATATGCCAACTTGAACAAACTCAGTTACCACTTTCATCTACCAAGTACAACAATGGGCATAATATGTACCAACACTAACTTTTTTCCACATATAAATCTAGCAAATGTGTGCTCATTTCAGAACAGGCACGGTTGGAGATGGAGGATGGTGCGGTGGTAATACTGGGGGTGTGCCTAAATGAATGATTGTATGGGGGTTTGTGGTCAGGCTGCAATACAGGTGTGATGGTGTGAGTGGTGTTTGCTAGTAATGGGGAGGTGGTGTTGCTTGGCGGCGTGGTGGAGCTGGGGTTAGTGGGTGGGGTTGGGACGGGTGTGCATGTAGAAACAGCAAGGAGATGGAAGTGGTGCTGAAAGAGTGGTAAAAGTTTGGTGGTGGGCTCAAAAAGTAGTGAAGAGGGGAGGTGGGTGCTGACAGATTGGTGGGAGCAAGCAAGATCATTGGCAAAGTGGTGGGGGATGCTTACAGAGTGGGGAGGTTTAATGATAGCTGAGAGGTGTGAAAGGTGGGTGGCTGCTGAAAGAGCAATGACAGTGGGGTGAGGTTATCTACCAAACTCCAGCCAGCACTTCTTTCTAAACCTGTCTGTAGTTAGGACAATGCACAGCAATGCACATTAAGTGTGCTGGTGCAATGTGGTGCCATTCATATTAATATATCCAGCAAAACTGTTTACCTGCCAGGACTACAAGGTGGACAGAATTGTCTTAGGAGTAATAGAGCTTCTGACATTTACAGCCACTTCCCACAAGCCTGGAGCTCTGTATAGCAGCAGACTCAACACATGCACAATTCAGTTTCCAAACAATCTTTCTTGTAGGGAATGGGACACATAATACCACATTGACCATCCTTCACAAAATGGGAGTATGTGTACTATACTGCATGAAAATATGGGGGGAAATATGTATCTTTCACCAGCCTGTCCCTACTTTTCATTGGTGTTCTGTACAATCCATTGGCAGACCCCTTTATAAATGCAAGTAGCATGCCACATCCAATGGTACAAATGGGTTTTATGTTTTGGAATAATCACCTAGCATGATTGGTGGTAAAAGGTGAGAACTTTTACAGAAAGGTTCTATTATATACATAACACAATTGGGTTGTTTTCCATGTGCCCTAGTGGTGACCATTTTTTCTTGCAGAAAAATGCAATCTATCACAAAAAGTCTGGGCGTTTCCCTACTTTCTCTTTCAAATGTGCATGCTTTTTTTCAGTTAGTAATGCAAGAATGGTAATGCCAAAGAAGTCCAGGCAAACAGCATTTTCAGGAGTAGGTTATAAATATGAGTCTCCATATTTTTCCCGGTACAAGGTTTTTTAAATAAAATCCATATCTTACATTAAACAAAACGTAATGGTCTCAAATTCCCTACAGAGAAAACAGCAACAAGAGTACAAACACATATATCATGCAACCCATTTTAATAATAACTAAAATGAATAAGGGTTGGACATAATGATAAAGGTTATTCAGGAATACAGCCAGATAATATATGGAATCTATACATATGGAATCACCAGTAAGCTTATTTTTTATTTGTTGTGACTAACTCACCAGCAAGTATAGTTGTTTCAACATTACTAGTTAAGCTTACTCAAAAAATGGCCTACATATCACCAGCCCCTCATCTCTGATTGAAGACAGGTTGGACTCTCTGCCTGAATAGCATCCAACATGTATAGTGTATACTGTATACTGTATAATTGTCCTACCTGGCAGAGATACATCTCTGGTATCTGTTGCCAAGTAGTTGGGATCTAAGCGAGAAATCAGCAGCAATCATTTATTTTTAAACCTGTTCTCAAATTTTTATGGTGCGTCTTGCATTTTTGTGTGTATTGCATTGTTCCCCACTTTTGTAATATTAAGATCTAAAAGTAATAAGTGTGTCCTTGAATGCTTTAATGTTTTTACAAGCTTTCCTTGCCTACCTTATAACTATAGGGTTTGGTGGGACCAATAGCCACAATGTTCAAAGATTTGCATTACATGTGCACTAACAATAAAGCTTTTGAGGTGCCTGATTAGTTAAATCTGCAGGAGATCAGACCTGCTGAAGATGAGAGTCAACCTACTACATAGGACTGTATTTATGAACAATTCACAGAGCCATTCACCCTGCAAAATTGCATTAATATTCTGTGCAACTGAAGGCAACATCTAATTTTATTAGCATTTTTACTTTCCACATCTAACGTAATATCAGGTAAATACTGCATTATAACCACTAGATAGTGTTGAGGAGCAAAAAAAATAAATACTGCTTTTCTATGCTCCTCAGCTCCATCTAGTGGCCATAATGCAGTATTTTCCTGATATTAAACTCAGCCTGGAAACAAAATATGCTAATAACATTTATTTTTGTCTCCATGCACACAACAAATGTATATAGTATTTTGCAAGGCAAATTGTCCTGCAAATTGTTTATATTTCAGGAGTGTGGGGTATGTCGTAGCCTAAAGTACAGCTATGAATGTTTGAGATGGTGCTGTACTTAATCTTGATGTCACCTGAAATTCACACGTACAGAGTGTGTGTATGTGGCAGTATCTTGCATTAAATAATGAAATTCCAAATTACCATAATAAAAAGTTGCTAAGACATGTTTGGGAACATGATACACTGTTCAATGACAAGCAACAGCATAAAACAATTTATAAATAAATATATTGTTTTTTTTCTTTAAATTCAAAACTATAATTATTAAATATATATATATATATATATTGTTTACTAGAAATAACAGAAGAATTGTGGAACAGGAGGATATCTGAACCATGCAGTTACTAGTAACTGAACACTACCTTTAAACCTTCAAACAGCCCAGTGTATGCTTGCATTCATCACTAGGAAGCCTAGCAGTGTAATTACATGCACACTCAATATCTCTTGGCTCCTGCAACAGATTCAAGTTATCAATAAGGTTAAGGGAGCCAAATATTCCAACAGAAAATGTATACTGCAACTCAAAGATGTGGAGCTGGTTGCAAATTAGGTCAAATGGTTAAATAACAGATTACTAGAGTTAAATAACACTTAAAGGTTGGATATCTGCCTTTTCTTTTCAAAGTTAGTTTATAAAGTCCATCTTCGCTGTACTCTGGGGGAAGAGGAGCGTTGCTCACGGTTGCCTGTGGTAGCATTCAACCAAGGACAATGTCAATTAACTATTACCATAAAAATATATCTATATAGCTTTTCCTGAATGCAAAATATTATCAAAACAGAAAAGATTTTGAGCAAATGATCAAGGACAAACGTTAGTTGTTTACACATATTTCTTTTTCAACAAAAATATATGGCAAATAGGCGAAGCTAGTACAGAAGGTACATTATTATGGGTAAAGCAAAGCATACAAATGCACATGTACATGTCTCCCAATCTAGGCAAGAAAATCTAAAGCACAGTCTGGCTCGCTATATACTTTAATTTATTCTCAAATAATAATGTATTATTATTCCAAAGCTCATATTTTATCAGTTACATCATATCGCTCTTTTAATTGCAAAGTTCTGTTCATAAATAACTAAACTTTTGGAACTTTTGAAATTAGAATATACAGCAAGATGCAATATGCACTAACCAACATCCACCGATCGGAGCTGATGGAGCAGTCTTTCATTGTTCTGATGGAAAACTGATAAAAGGTGAAATATGATCGGCTGCTTTGAGTTACTGTCATTTTATCTGTCTGTCAACCTACATGCTTTCCACTTTTCACACACTCTGGTATCCCTAGTCAACAAGTACATAGCCTCTGCTAGTTAATGAAAAGGCTGAAAACAGATGTAGGAAGTAAAAACAAATGTCAGTTAGATACAAGCAGCTTGATGCAACCGCATGGAAAATACATATTTTATTTTTTTTATTATCTAGCTTTAAATTGTATATCACTATTGGTTATGGCAAGGGGAGGTGAGAATTGACTAGAATAAAGCTGTAGTAATCATTTTGAGTGATCATGTTTTGTTAGGAATATAATACTCGGGATCTGTCTATTGTGAAAAATGCATGATGTGCAAAAATACATCTGCCTAGCAGCAAAGTGTCCCTAGGAACTGTATTCAATTGCTGGCAACTATGTGTTTCGCTTTCTTCACTTGTCTCCCTTCTGGGACATGACATGGCTGAAGCACTGAAGCATGGAGAGCAAAACCATATTAAAACAGTGTAGTGGAAGTAGTGCCATTCTAGCATATTAGCACAAAGGCTATCGTGATGTTTGAGCTCCCAATTTATTTATGTACCATCAATATATTTTACTGAAGTCCTCTATGGATTTGTGTTATAATTAGTTACTGTAATTGATAAAGTGTTTTTGACTGGAGATGGACATACATTTCCATTAACTTTTCGAAATTCTCTTGCTTATCTGTAATTTTTGGACCATAAAGCCTTCTGTTAGGTAACATAAATAATAGTACTGTAGGTGAAGGGATATTGGCCGCTCAATGGATTACACAGGTGTTTAAAGCTGTTCTCTGGGTACCACCCTTTATCTTTTATCTCCCACCCCCAACTAATTGCCATGTCCAGAGTCTTCTCTCCTCCTACAACAGTGAGAAAGCACTTGTTTGGATATTGTTATAGATATTTCCTATTGGTGATACTACCATGAGGTCCTCTCAGAATCCAGAGTTGCAGCAGTATGATGACATCACATAGAGGTGAAACAGCTGGCGTGAGTAAAGACTGCAACACTGGATCAACACACTCTGCTCCTGGAAAGAGATGCTGACAAGGGACATGTGACTGTGGATTTAGGTCGGTAAAAAAGGTGTTTCCAAAATGTATAGTTAAAGCTGAACTCCAGGTATCATTTTTTATGCAAACTTCCACTAATGCAGCTTGGCCCACTGTAAATATGCATATGTCATACATGGTCAGCCCACGGGGATCCAAGGCTAGCATTCTTCCCCTTGCTTTACTACTTAGTTAGGGCCTGGAACAATGTGTATGTCAGGTGTACTAATGAATTACATGCACATGCATGTTCCAGGTCAGTGATTAATTAAACCAGAACCCTAGACCAAAACGAGCACTTAGGCCCCTGCAGTGCAGCGGTAACCTCACTGCAAGGGTTAAGTGCTCATTTTGGTCTAGGGTTAAAAAAAAAAGGATATACTCACTCAATCCTTGGTCCTGTAGCAGTGACCACTCACCTCTCTGCTCCAATCTAGCAACCAGGTGGGACCGAGGAATGAATGAGTATATCTTTTTTATTTTATACCCTTGACCAAAACTAGCACTTAGCCCTTGCAGTGTGAGTATAGCCCCGCTTCAAGGGTTAATGTTTAATATGCCTGGAGATCTTCTTTAAGTAGGAAAGTCAGGATAAGCATTACAGTCCTGAAGGTTGTACATCTAAAAACAAGTCAGCAGTGGCAACCACTACATTTCTGTCTTCACAGGTTCCTTTAAAAGCATTATAAAAGCCCAAGGCTGCAGGTTGTGGTTTACAACGGTGAAGGAACTATGTGGTAACCCTTAATATCCACCTAAAAGCAACCCATAACCAGGTAAACTTTTTTAGTTTTGCATTAAATGAATAGCCGCTGAATGAATATAAAGGGCTTGCATGTTTTAAAAACTTAAATGATTCAATAAAACTTTAAAATTCTGAATTGATCAATGGCTAACAAAGCACAATGCTCATTGTTATCCAGCGCTCTCAGATTATATCCATCTGATAGCTAATTATTTTTGTTAAAAATATGTTTTTTTTTTATCAGCAATACAATTATATAAATATCTGATTGCTTTACTTAGGGGTCTATTCACGAAGCAGCCGAAGGATCTAGCCGTAGCTTCGGCCGATCCTTCGGCTAGCTTCGGCCCCAGGATTCCTTCAGTTCAGTAGAACCGAAGGGCTGCTGTACGGGCTATTCCCTATAGCCCGTACAGCTCCCGAACTTGGCCGAGTGGCTCAGTCGAGCCGAACGCATATGCCTCGGCTCGGCTAAACCGCGCTGAAAGCCGTGTCAGAATAGAAAACATTTTTTTTTTAATTTGGCCATCGGAATGCATTGCTAGATTCCTATTGGCTATTTCAATTTGCAATTGACAGCAGCAGAGGGTGGGTACAATAGCTGGTTTGCTATTGCAAATTGAAATAGCCAATAGGAATCTAGCAATGCATTCCTATGGCCAAAAAATGTATTTATTTTTTCTATTCTGACACGGCTTCGTGTCAGAATAAAGAAAAAGCAGTGTTTCTCTCCTTGACGGCCAGGAGCGGGAGACTCCCAGAGCACCCGGGAGAGTTTTTTTTCTTTTTTATTGACGGCAGCAGAACCGCCGGCCAATAGAAAACAGTTGGGTGGAGCTAGCTGTCACTGATAGCTCCGCACAATCATTTCTATTTTGAAACTTTTGAAACTATTTTGCTGTTCTGCTCGGTACCACAGAGGGACCAAGCAGAACAGCCAAGCGGCATTCAGCTATTCACTCACTGCTGTTCGGCATCTATGAGAATAGACCAAACAGCAGAGAGTAGCCTGCCGGAGGTTCGGCTTAGCCGATCCAGATGTTGGATCGGCTGAGTCGAACTCCTTCTGCACTTCGGGTTGGCCGAACCTGCTGAGCTTTTGGCCGACACGAAGCCACCCGATGTACGGCTGATTTCAGCCGATATACGGCTGAAATCAGCCGTACCAGCCTGATGTAAATAGCCGAACAGCGTTCGGCTCACTTCGCTTTGGGTCGGTCATTCACTCGGCTGCCTACGGCAGCTTAGTGAATAGACCGCTTAGGGTAGTGGGCAGAATTAAGGGAGTGCAGTTCCCCTATGTGCCACTGGATGTAGCTGCAGAAATAATGGTTAAGGCCTGGTTCACACTTTTACGTACCGAGAACGCGTGTTCATGCATGTTTGCTGCGGGTCCCCACTAATTTCAATGGGGTCATATACGCACTGCAAACACAGTAAAAGGCTCATGCACTATTTTGTACAACCCAAACATAATATATAGAGGAGATAAGTCAACAATATTTTTAGAATTCCTTTGGATAGTATTGTCAAAATAAAATATGTTGAAAAACTCTATCAAGGTCAACCTATTTTAATACTAATTCTGTTGTTCCAGAAGAAGGCAAAAACAAAGATCCAGTGAGATAATTATGCTTCACAGTGGGGAAAAAAGCCTGCCTTGACCTCATCAAAACCACCACATTAAGTGCCTGGATTAATCATTCTGACAATAAATCCTGCTAGTTAGACATGGACATGCCACTACTAGAAATAATAGCACATGTTTCTGTTACAATTGTTGTACAGCATCCTTTAAAATGCACAAGTTTCATTTTTCAAATAAAATGTAGTTTCCATGGTGATGTGGTACTTATATCCAGCCATGTTTTCCATTTGCAGACAATTATAAATTTCATGACAATATCATTTTAGAACATAGTAAGTAATGCGACCACAGGTGTAACGGTGCTTGTGGGGGTCCTGAAACAACTCAGTGGCAAAAGTCCACTGAATGTCATGTAACAATGCAGCTGCAGGTTTAATTTTCTACACCTAATCTCACATGGTGTATTATTTAGAAGACAGCATATGACTTCTACATTATGTACAAAATGTATTGTTATTGCTCAAAAAGTATAGAAAAACAATTCTGCATAGTCTTTGCTATTTTCTAAGAAATGTAGATACAATTTCCTTTTCTCTAACAATATATCTTTTTTACCTGTAACAGTGAAATTTCACAATTACTTGTTGCACAAAACTGTCTAAAGTCTAAATACAGCAATAAAAAAGACTTTTTTTTGTATCTCATTAAACAATTCTCATGAAAGAATCTAAGACTTCCTTATTATGGTTCAATTTCCTCCAATTTATATTAGATCTGGTCTTCTGTTTTATTAGCTTTATTTAAAACAGCTTGTTTTGTTTATGCAAGTAAAAGACAAGATGTACCTGGAATAATTATACATATTTTCCCAGAAAAAGTAAATCTTGTTGTTTTATTTACACAGAGTATTCAATTGATATGTTACCTTCCTTCATTTTTAGGAATAAGCTCATCCCCTCCTCAGGTCACAGTCATGTAACAAGCACCCTCGTGCTCCAGCTAGTCTGCTTATAATAAATTCCTCGCTAAAGTAGACGGAAAAAAGGAGTCCATTCAGTAAACTGACAAAAAGCAGCTGAAGGATTAACTGGATATTTATGAAAATCTAACTCAAATCCTATTACAAAATGAGCTTGCAACCCATTGAAACTGTAGGATGACAATCCTAATCAGCTTTGGCTGGTGGCATTGGAGGGAAGACGAAAAAGAGGAAAATGAGATCAGATACACAGATGCTCTGTATCTGGGTATCTGAAACTCACAGCAAGTGTATGAATTGTAGAGATTAAAGAGGCTGCTTTTACCATATGATAGCTGCTTTGCCAAAAATGCATTTACCTTTAAATGCTTTTGCTAACAGGTGCTCAAGCTTTAGTTTTTATATGCATAGCTTTGACTGCAATGAGGCGAATCTAAAATAAGCAGCTGTATACATCTTTATGTGATGTGAAGCTGGTTGTTCTGTGTATTAGTTTCCTATACCCTTTCACTTAATTATATCTATTTATCAAGTCCATATTTGGTCCGTTTTGTACAACTTATATATTCATTTTTCTAGTAGAAGAAATGTATATAATTAAAGAATCAGTATACCAGGATCACATGCTCTGCTTGATCCAAGATGGTTGCCTGACTAATGAGCTTTTCTAGAGATTGATGTTGTTTCTCTTACTAGTGCAGAAACCTTTGTAAAAAGAAGTCACTTTTTTAAAAGGTCCAGGACTCAATGATGAAAACAAAATTGGGGAAATAGCATCTCTCCCCAGCCACAGAACAGTGTCTTTGGAAGATCTGGCAAACTGGCACAACGTTATTCTAGCATAAAGGCTACAAGTTACAGAATTTCTACTAGATGGTTTCAACTAGTAATAAGTGCCTATTATCATAGAAGCAAAATTATCCAAGAAGCTATAACAGGTTTCTTCTCTCCTCTTGAAAACAGAGGACACTGGCAGAATCTATCACTTCTACTCACTTTTAAACATACATAAAGGGTTTGTTCATGTTTATTCTCTATAATGCTTTGAGTCTTCATAGACTGAGGAAAGGATTGTGTCTACACTCCAAAACTGCCCCACATACAGTATGTCTTCAAAGGTCCTTTCTACATTTGCTTAAAGTGTATGTTAAGCCCAAACATTTTCTTCTAGTTTTGCAGAGGGCATAGAAGGGTTAGGACTCCTTTCAGGAATTGACTGCTATTTGGTGATTCACTAGAGATATTTATCCTCACTTCCTGATCTGCTGACAGTTTTACCAGATAGAAAGAGAGGGAAATTCTCCAACTGCAACGCAGGCAGAAAAAAAAAAGCTTTTCTTTTCAGAGCTACTTCACAGATTGTGCACATCCTGCTCCCTTACAGAAGCCTCACCAGTCACCTCAAAACCTTGCCTACAAATGAATACTCTTTTTTCTTTTTAATGAATTGAAATTGAAAGTGAATCCCCTTTTTTCCCTTTCTTGTTCACCAACTAATCTGCATAATCACTAAACTGTAGAATGGCATCTACTGATTTGACAGGCAGACATTTTTTTTCAGGATATGACACTTCTTGCATATAAACCTGGGGTGCAAATTTGTCTGCATTTTTTTTTCATGGAAATGTTTACCATCACGTAAATAGTTAAAAAAGTACACGTAATGTACCCATTAGGGAACCCATCTGGACCTCATGATTTGGCTAATGTTAATATAATTTTAAAAGTAATTTTCAATAATTTTAAATCTGCATTTTTTCTTAAAAAATATCTGGTGATCTTGCCATGAAGGTTCCTGTTCAGGTAAATAGTTTTGCTCTTCAGGTACACTCTGTCCCTGTTTCCCAATTGTGTTTCTGCATTGTCACTCTGTCAAACCAGCCTCAGATGGAGACTACAAGTGCCTTTTTAAACATGCTTTATGCAGACATGTTCCATTGGGAAATCTGCCCTGAGAAATGCCATTAAGATATTGTTTGGTCACATGCATTTACACTGGAAGTTGCTGCTGGAGCAAATCAGCACTAAGATGTAACAAAGGATGAAAAAAGGCTAAAACATTTTTTAATGCCAATTGTTTATGATACACAGTGTTTTAGCAAATGCAATGACACATGGTAGATACCATACCTCATCACTCTACATTAATTGCTTAAACATTTGCAAAATATTATACAACAAACCTTATATATCTGTTTTCTTTCAGCTGCAACACAATTTTTTTATCAGTGTCATTGACCAACCTGGTTTCATACAGATCATCTCTTAAGGACTCTAGAGGAAAGATTTTCAACCTGAAGGAACTGACACGGCCAACATATGCCGTATAGTTAAACTCCTGTGCTTTCCCAAAATGTAGCATGAATGAAAAATCCAGCAGGGATAGTTTGACTTTATTGTAATGACTGAGACAGATGGTGAGACTTCGGAGCTCTGGCTCTCGTCACCATATTCTCCTAGTAATATAAAGCAGCCAGTTGGTGACATAAACTGCTAGCATCTACTCAGTGTGGGCCCACTACAGAAAATAGACACATTGTATGACCGAAAACAGTCATGCAATCATTTTACAAAATACTAGGAAAGGTGTCCCCATTTGATGCAATGGATGAATACTAAAATTCTTTAGGGGGCATTCATTTTACCCTCATTGCACTAACATGGTAAAATATGCATGTTACAGCAATGCTTGGTAGCACACTGTATTAGTGTGCTGTGGTGCCATTTATTCTGTGTGCCGCATGGTAGCCGTGACGAGTATGGAAGAACCTTTTTGTACACTGGCAATGAGTGCAGAAATGTATGTTGGTGCAGTGGTGGTGAGTTACAGGGAAAATATTTATGGAGATTTGGGGTTTTTTAGGCACACAAGACGGTAATTTATATAAAAAATATAGTTTTTATTAGATACATGATTAAAAAGAAAGAGCTCATAGTATAAAAAGGAAGAAACAGCTCAAGAGGAACACCTTCAACCTCCACCAGAATCCTGAGCTTTGGCTATTTATAATTGCATGGATAAAATTAATTTAGTTGATTCATATATATAAATTCATTTGTAGGTCACACCCCCTACAGTATGGTTGATATTATCCACTTGACTGAACAGCTAGTGAGTTCATTCGTTTGTCTTCCGTATGATCAAAACGGAGCAAGGATGGGATTTTAAGGTAGTTAGGACCATCCGTTCCAACGAAGTAATTTAGGTATGGTCCGTTAGAACTGATTGTTGTTTATAAAGTCGTTCAACCAATTATGCTATCTTAGCATTAAATTGTTCTCCTAGTTAAGTCAATTGACACTATCAACCATTTACAGTCATTAGTGCGTTACATCATAGTGAATTTTGTACAGGATCTTGAAAGGAATATAATTTTCAAGCTTTTGATTCAGGAAATGCTGGTGGAGTATAACGACAACGCGTTTCGTGTGTCACCACGCTTCCTCAGGTCAAGAGGTGTTCAGTCCCAGGCGGAACCAGCGAATACCGCCACACTGCAGTGTCAGATACTTCAAAGGCTTTTAGGGTTTCAAAAACTTCGTCCAGACAGTGGAATGAATCAGCCAGGACGGCAGCGTCTGTATGTTGTAGATTTTTATCCTAGCGTTGCACACATGCCTAATGTTACATTCCATGAGAGGCCATCGCTGTATGCCCGAACAGTTCCAGCCGGACAGTTGAGTCAGTCAAGTGGATAATATCAACCATACTGTAGGGGGTGCGACCTACAAATGAATTTATATATATGAATCAACTAAATGAATTTTATCCATGCAATTATAAATAGCCAAAGCTCAGGATTCTGGTGGAGGTTGAAGGTGTTCCTCTTGAGCTGTTTCTTCCTTTTTATACTATGAGCTCTTTCTTTTTAATCATGTATCTAATAAAAACTATATTTTTTATATAAATTACCGTCTTGTGTGCCTAAAAAACCATATCCCTATACAAGCAGTGGTGGTGAGTGTTGGAGTGGAGGTACATACCATACTATAACTCTACACATAAAGTGTTCTATGCCCAAGTCAGAATAACTGCACATTACTCCTGTAGCACATGCATGTGTGTTTACTGTTAAGCCAGATATTAAAGTATATAGCTGCAACTGGCAAGACAACTAAACAATAGTCCATTCTGGTGATATGCTTTTCACTGCAATACAACACAAGTAAAAATGCAAGTACAAATACAAGTGAACTGATTAACAGCCCAATAATGTTGGGACAAGCAGTGATGGATCATCTTGTCCAGGGATGTGTGGAGTCTGGATGTCAGCCATGTCCCCTGCAGGCTGTCAATCATCCATACCCAGCCAGCAGAGCTCCTGGAAGTGACATCTCCCTTAAATGATGTCATGCCAGTGTCAGAACTATACAGTCATGGATCACTTAGCTCAGCACATTTTCCTGGACAGACATGTGCTGTTGACCACACGACGTTGAACATCTGTGGAAAATGTCAATAGTGCATGTCTTTGCTTCACAAGTGTGGCGCACAAGACCCACTTGCCACTCTGCTGATAGCCAGGAGGTGAGAGGAAGGGTGGGGGTAGGTCTCCCTCTTAATTTATGTTTTTTAATTGTATTATAACTATAGGGTGCCCTTTACACCAGTGAGTACATTCTTCTATACTATGCATATAAAATGTATATAGTGTATACAGAAAGGTATATTGAAGGAACACCTTTACCCATCCTAGGAGTGCAATGAAAATTGTAGGTCATTTGAGGTTTTCAAAAAGCACTGCTGTAAATATAGGCAAGCTCATCCACTTAAAGTAGACCTTTAACTCCATTGCTGACATCTCCTACTGAAAATGCTAGTTGAAAGATTATTATGCTTACTGCCTTGCTTCAGTAGTATAGGTCACAGGCCTGGAAGAATGCAGATATGGACATATAACCTTTCTCCTAATTTCCTGATCTATAGATGGGTTATTTAAAGAGAGCAGAAAATGGTTTCATTATTTCAGGCATGCTGTCTCCCACTTAAATCTCTGACAGAGTTTTTTTGAATAGAGGGAGCAAAGTTCCATTGCTGCGACTCATTCACTGGTGTGTAAATATCAGCTTAAGCTATTAAACCCTGTATACAACAGGTTTTTGAAAAAGGAGATAAGGAGAAGCTGGCAAACATGTGCAATGGAGCCAAAAGCTCCTCCTGCTGCCTAGATATGAAAACCACAAAACATTTATATGCAATATCTCATATTCAACTGACTAAAAATAAACTTGTTTTCTTTTTTAGCCTATAAATACAATCAATAAAATATGAACAAAAATAAATAAAATATGTACAAAACCAGCTAATATAGGTTCTTTGAAGAAGAAAACAAAATTCAGAATCCGATATAGACAGACACATTACTTTTTTTTTTCTGTCCGTGATTAGCATTTTAAAAATGTGTACCAGAGTATATGTTTCAGCTTTATGCTTGTAGAGAGTATGGCCTCCTTCTCTAAGGACTCCAAGAAAAGTGCCACATATCAATGGTAGGGCTACACAAAGCATTTTTTGATTTAGTTATGTTTACCTGGTAAGAACAAGAACATCTGTCACTAAAACGTATTTGTGCCGTATGCGTCATATATTCTATCCAAGTACCCAGTTCTTCTAAAAGGTTGTGGTGTAAGACTTGTTCTCTCAGCAACTTTCCAAGCCGACAAGTGTTATAGAGGAAGAGAGGCAGGGCTGCGTGACTAACAGAACAATTATTGTTGCTCTGCCAACATCACACAGCCATATGTTATATTTGCTAGCTGAGTGCTTGTCCTATATTAACGTGTAAAAGATTAATGCTTGGTCTAAACTTTATCTAGAATGTTGGCAAGTAGAGTTCTTTATCACAGCTCCCACAGGTCACGTCTGATACCCTGAGTCTGTGTCGCCTTATGCAAATGCTCATTAAGAAAATGCTGAGGGACCCAACTCTGAAAAGCATCCAAAGTGATCAAGACTGGCTCTATGCACATAAAACCATTGTGTCATAAAGTTCCATTCTATTTTTTTCAATTAACATTTTGCTATACAACTGGCCCAGAGCAACCATTGGGCTCTTTCTTTTGTGAATCTTATTGGGCAGTAAAAAAAATGGCAGCTATGACATAATACTCACATTTAGTGAAATGGGTTTTGGAAGAATAGCTTTCTTGCCAAATACACAAAACTCAGGTCATGGTTTGATTAAGAGTAAGTCTATCACAAACCTGGGCAATTCAAGCTAAGCATAGGAAGAACAAAATGAAAAGTAAAAGGTACCTTCTGTAATAATAAAACACATTTTGAAATGATGACTAGATCCAGGGCAGGTAAAGTTATATGCGACTCTGACTGTAAAGTAGTTGAAAAGCCTAAATAACAATGTTTACATTGCTCGGTCACTATCTCAAATCATTTACTTAAAAATTGCTAAACAAATACTATTTTTTAAAATGATTTATTTGTGCTCACGTGACTGCAGGAGTGATGACGTAATAGCAGAGAGTCACTTACTGCCTGTTTGAACTACGTGTCAAACTCGTAACAAGCTTCTTTCTAAGTTAGAATGCTTGGGTGTTGGTGGAACTGTCCTATGTACTACATTATTAGGAATGCATTATTGGATGGAAAAGATGCGAAAGACTGACGACGCTGAGGCAAAAAAGAATTTAACAGGGGTCAGACAGCATAGTCAGCCAAATCAGAAATTTGTATGAGAAATGCAAAGTGGCAAAGTCACAGGGAAGTTCAATGTTATAGCTACCAACCTGAAATATGGGCATGATATGGAAGTCAGGTATTTATTGTAATTCACTAAGCTCTGGATTGTTTTCATTTTTGGCTAGAGAGATACTTAAAATATATGTAAACCCAAATACAATTTTTAGTATGTTTGGCATCAGACCTTACTGTACTGTATATAGTTTTATTAAGCAATTTTTTATGCATCTGTTCCAAAGTTTCTTACCTTGAGATCCTGCCAGTAACATCACTTCCTCTTTCAGGCTGACAAAGATAAGCCACTGCCTCACAATTAGCAGCACCATTGTCAGCCTGCCATGTGCCATGTACTTCAGGTCTATCAAACAGGCAGTGCAATGGCCAACCGAATAGGCTTATAGGGTAGGCTGACAGTGCTGCTGCTAATTGGAAGGCATTAGTTAGTGATATCAGCCTGCAATAGAGAGTGTTTTTACTGACAGGATCTCTATGTAAGAAAAAAAAAATCTTTAGCAAACTGTATACAGTGAAGCATACTAAAAAAGATTTAGAATTTAGATGCACTGTAAGTCAATGTTTGCCCCACCTATGCCTCCTAAGTTCTTTAGTGAAATGTTTCACAACTTTTTTTCCAGTCACGGCACCTTTTAAAAATATCCAAAATCTTGAGGCACCCCAATAAAATAAAACATTTAAAAAATGATGTGTTTTTTTCCCCTTATCTCCCGCCCCCCTCAAATATATATCAGACCCTTTCAATAGACAGGGGTCTGCTATAGATTTTAGGGTGAAAGAAGCAAGGCAGAGAAACAACAAAAAAAATAAAATGTGGAGTTTCCCCCTTCACATTAGAGCCCCCTTTACATGAGAAGCCCTTTCACAACAGAGACCCCCAGAAAAAAGTTTAAGGTACACCTAACAAAGCCAGAAGGCACCCTTGGGTGTCATTGCACCCTGGTTGAAAAAGGATACTCTAATGTAATAAGTGGCCTTACTGACCAATGGTAAGTCTCAGGAAGGAGGGGGGTAGTGGGCACTAAAGTTAAGACTGAAATCCAAAGTCAGTTTCTCCCTATCTCTGGTGACCTCATTGGTAACATTTTTGATTTTGGTTTCCTATTGATTTTAATACCAATAAGAAAATTAGAGTAAGGTTTACAATGGCTGCATTTGTAAAAACAACCAGTATTTCCCCAACCCTAACAATCTGGCATTACATTAATATCCTAAAACTAGTAAACCATTAGGGACATGAAAATGAGTAAGTGCAGGAGGATTACTGCCTTGGCTTTAAATAATTGTCTAATATACAAATTAAAGGGATAATATTGCGTCTTGCCTCTTGAATTTATGTCGAGCAGTTAGTGACGCTACATTTAGGAGTGTGTCTCATTCTGTCTGGAAGGAGACCAGAGCTTAATTGTGTAGAAAATGTTGGGTATAATTTGGCTGTTTATGAACTCCACTGGTTTACGATGATTAATTTATCAACAATTAAGATGTATTAATAATTAAGATTTTAAGATAAACATAGTAGTTTTTTTTACCATGCCTCCCAGTGCAAGCATAAAAATAGTTTTAAAAATGCTTTCATTTTCTCCAAATAATTAGTCAATGACCTTGGTGTGCTCTGTTTTGTAGGAAGCATAAGTGCAGAACTTGCATAATTTATCATTATACGGCTTCATAATATTCCTGACACACAAACAAAAACTTTGCACAATAACGATTACATGAATCTATAAAAACGGCAGTGAAACATATGTACTGTACTCCCAGACAATATTTATCAAGTGATATACAGCTATTGCTTCACATTTAAATTTATATAGCTATTAGGAGTAATGTAATGTAATTTCTAGTTCTAATGAATGCAGCACAACAGGTGACAGTTTGATCAAAATAACATTGGAGGGAGGACAGGCAGCACACAGGAGACAATACCATGCAGGAAAACGCCAGGCTCTATAAGTATAGCTATTATTACCGCAGATGAATTTTAGTTTTGCTCTGGGAGGAGGTGATTTCTCATAAAGGGTCATTGATATAATCATGTTGAGGTTATTTTAACTAAGAGATGTAACTTCTGCTTACTTGCTAGGCTTTCACATAGGGATGGAGGCTGTACACAATGCAAATGCAATAACAGCAAACCCATCCAAATGTTAATTCTGAGGTCCTTTTGTCTGCAGATTTCTTATGCCCCAGCAATAGCAGGCATCAGGCAATGTAGAGCTGGTAGCAGATTTATCCTCGAATACTCCAAGTCCCATGTCAATAAACTAGTATGGATATCCTTATCCAGTGGTTTGCAAGCCACAGTTAAAGTAGCATTAAAGGCTAGGTGTTTTTTTGCCTTAAGGCCTTTTCTTCATTAACACAAAAAACACCCAGCAGTTTTCTAGCAGCCCCCCTAACACTTGTCTGCAGCCACTTGTCTCCTCTGCCGCAACCAGGAAGATACATGGGTTTCCCAGAACTTCCCGGTTGTGGGGGAGGGTACTGAGGGCAGAGGAGCAATAGGCTCCTTCTGGTGTCAGTCAAGTTATGACTACAATGGTGGGGGCTTGGCCAGCCACACACTGTGTGTGTCTATGGACGCATGCAGCTAGGTGCGGGCACGTACGGATACCCCTACAGTAGTCGGCTAGCTGATGGAGGCACCCATGCGGCGGGGGGGGGGGGGG